>NW_014577904.1:112355-116250 GCF_000485595.1 Priapulus caudatus | reverse complement strand
CAAGGATTTAACTTTCGTGAGCAGTGAGAAGACTTTGGGGATTTTGAAAAAAAAGTATATGGGGAATGCGTTCAAAATTAACCGTCTGAGTTTCAGTAAAATAATGTCATTCTTGGAACGAATTACAGCCATTTTACAGTAGATGTAATTAAGGGGGATGAAATTAAGCCAACCCACCTCAATAAGTGCGGGGGGATATAATACCCCCATCCCCCCGCTATCTACGCCCCTGTCAGATGAACTCAAATTTGACTTTCAATATACATACAAATATTCAGAATCATAATCTTTGTTAGCAGTATTCTACAGGCGCCGCGGAACGATTTTTGAAGTGGGGGTGCTCAATTTGTTACGCTCGACAGTGGCCAATGCAAGTTTTCGAGGAGGGTGGTAAGAAACATACGGGGTATGCGGGTCCTCCCCCAGAAAATTTTACAGGAACGTACCCTGGTAACTATCTGATATCGTTAGGGTTAAGGTTAGGGTTAGGGTTAGAGTTAGGGAGTAGGCGTAGGCGACTCCCTAGACTCGTTAGTGGAGTAGGCGAGGTACGGTCCGGCATATTAGATAGTACCCTGGGGGACATAGACCCTCTCAGCGTGAGCGAAAGTAGGTGGGGATGATTGTACACGCCATCGCCCCACGTCAATAAGTGGGGGGATGCATCCCCCCAGCTATCTACGCCCCTGCATATAAGGCATATATAGGCCCCATATAATAGGCATGCTGCAACAGACAGTGTCTCTTATACCGAATACTTATTTTGTCGATCATATTTTTTCCGTGTACAAAACTCGTCAATGACCAGTAGGTGGCGCAACCCGTTAGTTTTTGAGAACAACTCGTAGACAGACTGGTGTAACGCCCATAGAAATACATAATATTATAGTCTACCTATATTATTTCTATGGCAACAGCGCATAAAACCGATAATTTTGATAACCCTGTGATACCTTTGATAAACCCTTCATGTGCCCTTGATATCCTATACACGCATCGTATCTATGTGGATAAGTTATTTATTGGTAGACACCATATAATTCTATTAAACGATATTATGGGATGTCCAGTTTTAATTAGTTAATTGTCACTTGTATACTACAGGTCCATAATCGCCTATATACAATTCCGAAAACCGAAAAGCCATGAGAACCGAAAGTTTTCCCGTGGACCGTCACTCCTATGCACGTCATAACAACACTGCCAAATGGCACAATGCCACAATGACAACACTGTACTAGACGATTTATGGTCTACCCCATCATTTCACTTACAACGTTATTACTGTACAATTGAACTATAATACTATTTATAGTTTATATTTATCTCAGAAATTATCTTAAAAGAAGCCACTATGACATTAAGAAATTGATATTCATTTGATTCAAATAAAATGTACACAAATGGAAGATAAAATTAAAAGTTAAATAGTAACTGTTATTATTTTACTTATATTAAAAAGAATGTTAAATTCATATAGTACAACGTCAATTAGAATTAGAATTACAATATAGTAAATGGAAATTCCTTTTCTTTCTATGGATGTTACAACGACCAAGGTAAAAATTAATATCGCCAAAATTTCACAGGTTGCATTGGACGCGTGGGTGCACCAATTGGGTTTCTGGCAATAACATACAATATGTTATCCGGAATTAATTTCTTAAATAGACTAAATGTATGTTGTGGAAATGAACGCAGTAACACATTACACAAACATGTAACGTGTTACAGTGACATGATATGTTTAGACTTTAGAGATAACGTGTGGCATTTTGTTGGCAGGTATGATTGTGTGTAACTGTGATGTAGCGTGTATATAACGTTAGTATTTCTGTACAGTTTGTGTCGCTCTATACTCACACACACGCGCGCGCACGCGCACACACATGCACACACGCGCGCGCACGCGCACACACATGCACACACGCGCGCGCAAGTATGCACGCACGCATATATGACACATGCACGCACACGCACACGCACGCACGCACACAACACGCACGCACGTTCGCACACGATACGCACACGCACAACACACACGCACGCTGACACAAAACCGCTCACTTACACACACCACACACACACACAACACACACACACACAACACACACACACACACACACACACACACACACACACACACACACATACACACACACACCACACACACACACACACACACACACCAACAAACACACACATACACACACGAAACACACACATGCACACACACACACACACGCGACACACACACACACACACAGCACACACACACACAAACACACACACCACACACGACACACACACACACACACACACACACACACACGCGCCGCACGCGCAGCTGGCGCGCGCGCACCAGTCACGCACAACCATACACATTACACCATCCAGGATTCAGGAGTCTATCAACTATTGATAGGACTCCTGCATACACATACCTACACATAGCCTACACATACACAACACATACAACATACACATCTTACACATACAGCATACACATACACACTTAACACACACACACACACACACACACACCACACACACCACACACACACACAGACAACATACACATTACACATACACATAAACACAATACACATAACACAAATACAACATACACATAACACATACAATACACAACACATACACATACACATACACATACACATATACACATATACACATACACATATATACATACACATATACATACACATGCACGCACGCACGCGCGCGTGAGCTAATTCCTACGTGCTACGTGTGTGCGCGCGTGCGTGCTCGCGTTCACGCGTGTGAGGTAATGTCAGGTAATGTTAGACCTTAGCGCGCTACGGAGCTCACACGTCGGCAGCACGAATTTATTATTCGTTCAGCAGGGAGGCGGTGGAAGAAGGAGACGGGTAGGTGGGTGAGCGCCCTTTTTCCAACATTGCGCTCTCGACACGTATTTATTTACTGCTAGGCTTCCGTTGGCTGGTTTTCCCGAAAGCAGTGACATCACACGCACGCAAGAGCATGAATGACCAATCAGGCCACGCCCGATATCGATAATTGCAATTTGCCGCATGTGCACTGGGAATGGAAATTGTGGTTTGCGCCGAGAAGCGGCGGCCATTTTTGGGAATTGCGAAGGTTGAGCGACGATGGTGCGGGCGATGGAAATGGAATACATATGTGCTCGCTTCATCGGCTTGAGATGACAGTCCACTGGAAACGGTGCGAAGAGGAAACGGCATGTAGCAATAAGCCTAAATGTACGAACATTTGAGAACTAGAAGCTCAAGAAGTGAAGGATTTATGAAGGCAGATCGATACGGCCACGACGACGACCACGATACAGCCAGTGGTTGTGCTCGGTTCCACGTCTACCAAGCTATTGGACCAGCATATCATGTCTACACGAAGACCACCCCAACCTTCAATGCCTGATCTTTCACATTTGACAGAAGAGGAACGGAAAATTATCGAAGATGTGCTACGACGACAGCAAGAGGAAGATGGGAAAGAGGAGCAAATTCTTCGGTAGGTTCCTTACGTGCTCATGTCTATTCAGTTCAGTCGCATGAACATCCCAACGAAGATATGGTTCGCATTTAGTAGTAACTAAAAGTAAAATAGGTTATCTACGTTTTAATCATGTTAAATATTCCGGATGAATTTCGATCTGCAGCAGAAAGGCGTGGAAAATGGGATGTTCGTGTGACGCATTGGCGTCATTGGTGACGTGTGGTGATGTTGACGATGATGCTATGTTGACCATGATGATGGTGATGGTGTTGCACACAACTTGTTGTGATGGTACTTGGTAACATAAGTTCGTACGTAAGTTCGCTCCAAATACTGCATGCAAGTCCATGCAAGTCCATGCAAGTCCATGCAAGTCCAT
>NW_014577904.1:101745-107984 GCF_000485595.1 Priapulus caudatus | reverse complement strand
ATCCCATCCCATCCATCAATCTATCCATTCATCCATTCATCTCATCCAAACCCATCCATCCATCCCATCCCATCCATCAATCTATCCATTCATCCATTCATCTCATCCAAACACATCCCATCCCATCCCATCCCATCCATCTATCCATGTATCCATCGGTCCTGTGTTTACGTGAGTGCCACATTATTACCAGGAGAGTTCAATTTGGGCTGAATAATATATCTCAGTAGTCAACTATCACAGTAGATGTACCCCTTTAGGTGCCCATATAGTCATAAATTATTAATGTGCAAGGTTAACCATCAATGAGAGTATGACTAGCCCTTACGTTATCATTCATGCGTCAAAGACTCAAGGCGCTTTGTAATGTAAAAGGCACAAGGCTCACAAGCACAGTCGGTACCATTCATGTTGCGTAGATGCATGTATCATTTACATTTCGGTAAATTAGTCCAAAACTAAGAAGAGGCATGATCAACTCATCTGAAATATGACCCAATGTTAGTACATATTAGCACAACCTTGCTACACCCAGTAGCTCTCGGTGTTATTTCTCAAGGGTCCATTGTCATTGCAAGATAGAAGGCGCAGCCATCATCAGGGGCACAGGAATTGGCAATCGGCAGCATCGTCAGAATTCTAGGAGTGGCGGGTCATATCGTGATATGATGCGACCAAAGCCATTCATAATCAATTATGAACGCATGACGTTATCACCATGGCGTTACTGCTGTCACTGGCATTCCTGTATGATTTCTCTATCTAACAACTTATAAATTATACAAATTTAGGTATTAATCTACCAAGATATTCTAGTCTGTTCGCATATCTGTATATATGCTTATATATGATGCCCCGAAAATTATGCTCTACATAACAAAATTTCGAATACATTGAATGTAATACCACGGTCATTGTTTTAAAATCATATTCTCAAGTATTGAACACGTACCAAGCAGGGGTAGAAATGTACTTTTGAACAAGTGAGTCCAACGGACTCCCTGCCCTCAAAAAGAGGGAGTCCGCGGCAAAATGAGGGAGTCTGCAGTCTGGAGTTCAAAACTAAAGATGTAATAACGCAGACAGGTGCTTATTTTGAAGAGTCATGCGGTATTCAATGGTCTGCCAAAATTTCTTTGGACATTTGCTGGAAAAATACGGTAATTTCGCGTGGAAATAATAAGGAGGCTGTGCTCTGGAACGAACTAGTTAGTATAGCAGAATTTTCAGGGAGTCACACGGACTCCTGCATATGTCAAATCAGGGAGTCCGCTCTGGAATGAACTAGTTAGTATAGCAGAATTTTCAGGGAGTCACACGGACTCCTGCATATGTCAAATCAGGGAGTCCGACAGTAAATCATGGAGTATTTGACTACGGACTCGCGTTAATTTCGCACCCTGGCAAGTGACAGGATAATGTCTGTCTTCCCTTTTTTATTTCATTTCATTCTGTGTTCTACTGAAACGCCAGTTATCTTGATTATCTTTAGTTCTGAACTGCTTCAGACTGAGAACTCCCTTTTTGAGGACATAGATAAATTGAGTCTGATAAACAAAAGATAACTTTTATCCCTACCCTGCCTGTATATATCTGTCTTTCGAGATTTGTGTATATATATGTCTGTGTATGTACATTTGAATCTCGTTCGGTCCTGCTTGTCTTCCTGCCTGACTCCATCCCTGCTTGCCTGCCTGCTTCCCTGCATACATCATTGTATTGTAACTCCATTGTATTGTTGCTGTCTAACCATCTAACCCCGTGATCCCTCTAACCTACTCATTTAACGATTTCCAGTGTGTCTACATAACAAACTAGTCACAATTAAAGCTCGCATCACGCATTAACCCAAAATTTCCACTTGAAAAACGCACGAGTTCTCCGACTAAGCATTGCGGGTGATGCATGCGATTAAAGCAATATACTCTAAGCAGACTACACATATACTGGATGCCAATTTCTAAAAATATATTTTCCTTTTCTACGTAGGTTCTTTGGGTGTCCTTCCTCAATAATCATACGATAGTGAGAGGCATATAATAATACTCATAAATTGCGAGATTAATGAACTTTTTCCTACGTACCATCTCTGATGATAAATTAATTGCAGTGATATGGCATGGGTAGGTACCCTATAAGTTACGAAAGGTATGCAATAAACTGCATGTTGCTACACGTTTCGTCTTGGAGAGGCAGTTAGATACCGACAGAAAACCGTATTAGAGCTGGCCACTTGAGAAATACTCTATATATAGTAAAAATCACTCCCCAAATTCTAGGCATTTTATTTATGGCATGCCTGTCGCGTACCAAGGTACTTCCTTGAGATAGGTGGTGAATGATATTGACAGTGAACACAAGCAAGGGCAAGCACACATAAATGTAATTATATAGCTTGTTCGGATGTTGTTAGGTCTAACACAATTGATATTTTTTAAAGCCAAGTGATAACTTGTCTAGCCTTTTAACAGTGAAAGAGCATAAACAGACATTTTTCCCGAGGGAGACCCCCCGTGTGTGTTTTCTTCTACATGTATGTAGGTGAGTCAGCATTTACCTAATTGCGTTGATTGCCGGTTATTAGTGGTAATAAAATTGTAGATGATATTGAACTTGAAAGTATTGCAATACACACACAATTAAGTTTACTCTCAATTGTTTTTATCTAACAAGTTTGAGGCGTGCAGATCTGTTCCGACTTAATGTTTGCAAGGGGTTCCCATGGCAAGGTGGGGGGGTTGCTCTTCGTTGGGCTTCTTTGGAAGTGGTCTGTTACTGTTAGTGACCACGTGATATGGTCATGCTGTATTCTGTTTGCATATATTGAGTAACACCTTGCGGTGTTATACGAGGTTAATATTTTAAAATGCTATGTTTCTGTACTATGTCATTGTCCTCGTCAGCAGCTGTGCTACATCTCAAGGTAGTGTTAGAATTATTTGGTGTGGGGGATACACAGTGGACCAAACCCAGACCGGCGACCGATAGATCAATAAACCTTTTATTACATCGGTGCTGTTTATATGTACTTTTAGGGGGAAATATCAAGATATCTTTGATAATCAGCATTTATGAGTTTGTCCCTTAAAGCCAGTTCTGCCTTGTAAAACTATAATTTTGTGTTGTTAGCCACCTACTTACTTGTTTATCCATATGATATTGGTATATGCAATGTTACTTATCTACTTAGCATGCCGTAAAAGCAAGCCGAGCCACGAGGTTGAAGTGTTAAATGGTAAAACGTGCATTGCAGAGATGTTAACATTTTCCTATAACCCCTTTATGTAAATTCAATAAATTGTGATATTTGTGACCTTTGGCTTCATTTCAAGTAGCCGGTGAAGACGGTGTAGTGGCTTTGATGGACATGCACTGTCACCAATATCCTAAGAAGGAACATATCACGTTTTTAAAATATTTGGATATAGGAAGGGCCACTTGTCAGGTTTTAGTTGTTTCGCAAAATTAGTACTGACGGATCCGGTAATATGTATTGTAATTGTGTATAGTTGTGCTCTGCTTAAATTGCGTTTATTTATTGATAAGGGCGTTGCAGTGTGTTTCTACCGATATTCAAAGACTGTGCATGTGAAGGAACTCTGGCCGTCAAGAGGATGGCTAAACTTTCGTATTTTGAGATAATACAAGAAATCACCAAAATGCTGTATGTAAGGCCTTTCCTTTTGTGCGAATAGCATATTATGACATCACATTCGAACATTCAAAGGCCAGTTTTAACATGTCTTAGCAGCAGAAACACGTGTTTTTGAATGACATGCATTGATTTCATGCACGCGTGTGTCATCGGGCGCTAGACAACTTGTATGGCTGCGCTCTGTATGTATAAAGAGGGACTGTGTGCGAGTATGAACAGCGTTTCCATTTCGTGCTGCTGTCAACCAGGAAAATAAAAGCCGAGAGAATGGTTGTTGCACACGCGTCACATGCGTCTAAACAGAGGAATTGCTCCGACCTGTGATTGGAGGATAAAAATAGACCCCGCCCACTCCCGCCGCATACGCTATTATGCTATGACCGGTAGGAACGTGTACTAACTATCATATGGAGCGAACGATTTGAGTTACATTTCTATAAATTCTAGCTCTTATAGATACATGTCTTAGCCTTAATCGCTGTGAATTTTGAGTCTATTGAAGCACGATTAGTCTAATTAATTAGCAAATATGCACGCGCAGTTTCGCTCATTGGCTAATACACACGCGGCTATGACCGGTGAAACGAAACGTCACGAATTCTATTTTTATCCTCCAATCACAGGTCGGAGCAATTCCTCTGTTTAGACGCATGTCACGCGTCCTCACATGACCCTTCTCGACCGTTGTTTGTTATAAATGTCATTTCTTCGCCCGAAGAAAGGCTATAATAAAAATATTGTTTGTTTGCCCTCACCCGACCGACCCGCCAAAAAGGGGCCAGCTCAAACAATTTTATTGACTTTTTTTTTATTTACAGATTTTATCTCTGTACATTATATAAATCTGTAGGCAATACATTATATGTACCAAGCAAAACAAACATTCAACATAAAAGGTATCTCCACACAAGCACACCCGAGCATGTAGACACAATGCTGCATTTGTAAAAAGACCCACTCGCTCAAAAAAGCCGACCTACCTACCCAAACTTTTCAGCCTGGGTCGGTTGAGGGCAAACAAATATTTTTTTAATTGTGGCTTAATTTATTGGTGAACTAGTAGAGTTACTACTGTCAGGGATTTACTGTCGGACACTGACGTGCACTGCGTATTAGATGATGTCTAGCTTATGCTAAAAGCGTCACTGGTGTTGTAGTCTGTTGGTCTTGTCTTGTTGGTCTTGCCAAAGAAGCAGACTGGGCGATATCATGCACAGAGGCATTTTAATATGTACGCATCAACCTGCACTATTTTGATTAAATTGTAAACTATGGCGATGTTATAGGCAAATTTATTGATGTAATTGTAATTATATTGCGCGACGTAGGCCCCTACGCGGGGCGAAGAGATTTTGAGTTTAATTTAAACTCTGCTGATGTTATTGAACTGTGTCAGAGATAATCCAAGAAATTCCATTTAATTTTTCTCGGGTTTTTAATTCCTTAAGTTTACCGTTGATTGTCAGTACGGGTGGCAGGTTGTGAAAAGCGGCTGCTGCCAATGGTGTGCCACCATCAACACTGTTTCTGTGTTAATAACCAAAGCGGTTCATTCATTATTTCAATGGAGTTGCTTGTTTTCCTTGTCATCTCATCGGCAGCAGCTATCATGAAGTTGAAATGCCCATATTAAGCGTGCGCTAACGAGAATAACTGTGCTGCCTGGTCTGTCTTATTAGATAACATGCAGAATCTATAACGCCGGGACAGACGTTCGCGCGTAGACGGTGCGGTTGAGCCAACAACGGAGAGATGTGCTCGCAGCCATTCAATAGTTTATAATGGCAAATGGGTGACAGTGTTTTTGCCGTGTGCCTTGGCTGCTGAGCTCCTATGGCTCCTAGATCTACATTTGGAGCATCCCCAACATATTGGGTTCGAAAGTCTAGGCATTTGTACACATGCTGCTAGCTGTTCCTCACATTTCTGTCGCATTCCCTGACCCGCAGGTATCGCAGTATACTACAAGAATGGAATATGATAAACCCAGGAAAGTAAGCGTCTGTGCTAGGTCCTGTGAGGTACTCTCAATTGCGGGTGAAATCTCCAGATTAGGTGTTAATCACATACTGAAATATGAAAGGAGCAACTGTCTCTAATGAAATTTACCACATGAACAGCGAAAGCATAAAATGCGTAATAATTAAAAGACACCAATTGCATTCACTAGCCTAGTTCATAAACACATAGGGGAGGCTAAGAATTGTCATGCGTGCCCCCCGCGTAAAAATAACCAGTGTTGATATTAGTGATGTCACGATCATCGATTATACTCGATCATCGGTTGAACAGTGGCTCGAACCAAGCGCGCTCTCTCATTCTGCTCCTCTCATCCGCTCCTCGCGTCTCTCCTCTTTCATCTTTCTCTCTCTCTCTCCCGCACAGGCTAATCTCTTCTCTCTCTACTCTCACTCTCTCTACTCTCTCAATCTCTCATCTCGTCCTCCTACTCTCTCTCGATCTCTCTCTCTCGTATTCTCTCTCCATCTATCGCTCGATCGCTCATCATCCATTCTTCTCAGGTCTACTCTGCTCAATCTTCAGTCTATACGAGGCATACGCCTCCCTCTCTCCTTCTCCCATC
>NW_014577904.1:92940-97890 GCF_000485595.1 Priapulus caudatus | reverse complement strand
AGAGAGAGAGAGAGAGAGAGAGAGAGAGAGAGAGAGAGAGAGAGAGAGAGAGAGAGAGAGAGAGAGATCGTTCTCCCTCTCTCTTGCGCAGCACACAACGTGTTTGGTTGGCTTCACCTATTCTCCCTCTCTCTCTCTTCTCTCTCCATACTATTGGTCTCTATCCTCCGCCTTCCCCTTATTACATTTCTCTTTCTTCCTTTCTCTCTTTCTGTCTCTCTCTCTCTCTCTCTCTCTCTCTCTCGCGTGCTCTTTCTCTCCCCTCTCTTTCTCCCTGTCTCTGTTTCTGTGTGTCTCACTCTCGCGCACGCTCTTTCCCTCTCTGTCTCCGTCTCTTTCTTTGCTTCTCTCTCGCGCTCTTTAGATCGTTTCCATTATTGTTGCAATAATTCAAGCCGGTGCATAGTTTCAATGTGTCATGAATCGTAAATGTGGAGCGGAAAACCGTACGTCACTTTGTCGTCGCCAGTAGGTTTTGAAGTGATAAATAGGCACGGGAAAGGTTTTTGTAATGGCACTGTGTATATACGTGTGAGCGGCGTCGTTCCCCAGAGATACTTTATTACGTGTATTGGGCTCGTGTGTGAATGCATGCGTGCGTGCGTGCGTGCGTGCGTGGGTGCGTGCTTGTGTGTTAATGCCCAAGACAGAAAATTACAGATCCCAGCATGACGCTGCACACGACGCGAGTTGGTCGACTCACTAATGGAGCATTAATATTGCTGATGAGTTTCGTATACTATCGTATACGCATTCAAACATTCTAACAACGAGTGTGGCTGTGGATTTTTCAAATTAATTAATACTCGGATCGTTTACTTGTGTTTCCAATTATGCTTGTCAGATCTGTTTCAAAGCTGGGCTCTAACACATTACAAGATCAGCCAGAATCTTTAGTAATGACCTTTTTGAAGTATTTCTGAATATATCATTACCTGCAAGATCACCTTTTATGCAAGTAAACCTTTTCGCTCGGTAGTCTTTGTAATCCATTTTCGCGTCAAGATCGTCCAATTTAATAAATCCATTAATATTTCGGCAGACACAGCATTTCCTCTGTTCACACTAGTGGCGAAATAGCACTGGACGTAAAGAACTACGTGGATAATACGATTTTGGATGCTATGCGCGTGATGACTCGTAAAATAATTCGACAAAGATCGGTAATGTGTGACGAATGTCCGTGTGAAAGCGTTTCAGTTTGTAGCATGTACGTGATTCTCACGACCGAGAAGAATTCTTTAAAAAAACAGTGATTACGTACATGTTATGAAAAGAATACGGGAAAACATTTTAGTCAGTCAAAGCAGTAATTGTCGGACCTTTTTCTGATTGTTACTTTTTAACTCACCTTGACATCGTCAAGATGAGCTACTGCGATGGGTCGTCGTCCGGCGTACGTCCGTCCGTCCGTCCGTCCGTCTGTCCTTCCGTCAACATTTGGCTACGGTCAGCGATAACTCGGAACGGTCAGCGATAACTAGGAACCGTTTGACCCACATGTTTGAAATTGGGTATAGTTGTTACTGCTATGCTCCCATATTGAACGTCCTATTTTAGAGCACGCCAGTCGACGTATACTTTCGAGCCACGGCAATTTTTTGGCAAAAATGGGAATTGCCATTAGTCAGTTCAGGTTCAACGGATTTTGCTCATTTTTGGTATGTGAATGAATATCATTGTGTAATATATATATTTATTCGATATGAAGTAGTATCTGGTAGTATTGTCAAACATTGATTTAATAATGCACGTATAGCTGATCTCGCATTAATTTTTGTTCATTGTGTTATATTTTAACTTAACTCGAGCCTGGAGTCGAATACTGTACTATCTGGTTAAGTGCCGGACTCGCTGGTTTGACCTGTACAGTGTCCACGTGGCTCCTCAACGATTATGCTATGCCAGTTCTTTCTAGAACGCGGCCTCGCGGAATTACCATATTTTCTAGCAAATGTCCCCGGAAAATTGCAACGTCATGAGCTACCTTCTTGCAATGTCCAACGTGTGTAATCAACATCGGGTGTTACAGCTAGCTAGCCTGGTAGCCTGGTAGCCTGGTAGCCTAGCTAGCTGGCAACGTGCTATGGCGAGCGAACGAGAGCCTGCGCTATTATATTGATTGTTGTGCGGGTGGCACGAAGTGATGTCGCATGTCAAGCGTGTTGAAAACTTCTGAGAGATGACTTGGAGACCGAAAATTAATGTGCCACTCGTTACAACATAGCCGATTGCCGACTTCATGTAACCTTGCTGTTTTGCATAACGCAGCTTGGGCTGATAGTTACAGGATGACGGTGTCGCTGATTGGCCTCTAAGTAAAATAGCGATACGTAGCCGACGTAAAGATACCCAGTGCTAGCAATTCTCATAAAAGTAAAAATTCTATTAAGTTATAAAGTCGATCGTTCATTAAGGTCAGCGTTATGTTCCAGATCAACGCAAACTGACATTATATAGCAGACCTCGCCCTTTGAGGTGAGCTAGCGCTCTCGTATGCCATTAAATTGACTACGTCACGAATTTTTCATGGTGCATATTTGTAAAAATTTTGTTGCAATTTTTTTACATGTAAAGTAAGTACTGCGAAGCCCCAAGTACACCCGTAATAAAGTAATCGTCCTGGGGAACGACGGGCCGCCTCACACGTCATATACACGAGTGCCGATTAGCAAAAACCTTTCCCGGTGGCTATTTATCACTTCAAAACCTACTGGCGACGACAAGAGCTGACGTACGGATTTCGTGTCCGCCCACATTTACGATTCATGACACATTGAAACATATGCACCGGGCTTGAATTATTGCAAACAATAATGGAAACGATCTAAGAGCCGGAGAGAGAAGCAAAAAAGAGACGGAGACAGAGAGGGAAAGAGCTGTGCCGACGAGAGTTGAGACCACACAGAACACAGAGAGAACAGGGAGAACAGAGAGGGGAGAGAAAGAGGCCACGCGAGCAAGAGAGAGAGAGAGAGAGAGAGGGAGAGAGACAGAGAGAGAGAAAGGAGAAAGAGAAACATGCTAATAAGGGAAGGCGGAGGATAGAGACCATAGTATGGAGAGAGAAGAGAGAGAGAGAGGGAGACAATAGGTTTGAAGCCAACCAAAACACGTTGTGTGCTGCGGCAGAGAGAGGGAAGAAAGATCTGCTCTCGTCTTCTCTCTCTCTCTCTTCTGTGCTCTCTCTCGATCTCGTCTTCTCTCTCCATCTGTCTCTGACGTCGCGGTCTCGTACTCTCAGCATCTCTCTCCGTCTCTCGCTCTCTCCCGGCAGCTTTCCTCAGTCTCCTCAGGTACCATCAGGTGGAAGAGTGCTCATGCTCGTCGCTCATCATCCCTCTCTCGTCTCTCGCTCTCGTCATCTCTCTCTCTCTAGCTCTGCTCCGCTCCTGCGCTCCATCTCGCTCTCCTGCGGTCTCTCTCTCTCTGCTCTCTCTCTCTCTCTGCAGAGAGAGAGAGAGAGAGAGAGAGGGAGAGGCGGAGATACACGGAGACAGAGAGATGAAGGGCATAGTGACGGAGGGAGATAGCGAGACGGCAAGTTCCGGAAACGCCATACATGTAGCGGCATAAACGCCCCGCATCTACCAGCATCCCGTATATGCACGCCGTAACGCGGGAACACCGCGGCATGTGCGCATTACGCTGCGTGCGCTTCGACTACACCGAATCGGCCCTGCGGGAGTACAGCATGTCGCGGCTGACCCTACTAGCCGCGCCAGCGCTTATCATCAACAGTCCGTGCGATGTTGCGCTCCGACTCACATGCACGACCGCCGTATTCATCGTTTTCGACACGTCACAATGTCGGTTCGTGTCGCCTTGCTGCCCCGTCACTTGACCACGCATTAATACACAACGCGAGCGATTCCATCCAGCACCACCACCACGGCCACTGGAGCGCCACGCGCAGCAGACGCACGGCGAGCGTAGCTTACAGACAGGAAACTACGGATTTTACGATCAGGTAATCGCTTATGATTTAGACTGGCAGGAGGGAGCTTGTGTAAAAAGGACAACGGGGCGTCGCCGTTCCTGAGGGCTCTAGGCTGTAGTAGGGCAGCGTAGTAGCAGCAGTAGTCAGTAGTAGCAAGCAGCTCAGCAGGCAGTGCAACCAACAGTAGTAGTAATACGTAATCTGGGCTCTTCTCCCCGTCTGCTCGACGCCCTTCTGTTTCCTTCTTCACGCGTAAGAGGGACGAGCTTCTAGCCGCATCCCGCGTCAAATTCATGTGCTAACGCGACAAATGGCGCTGCAGGTGAAGATTGCAAACCTCTATACGCCACTACCGTGCGGATGAGGTTAGTACTGCATACAGTCAAGTATGGATAGAAAATGACATTTGACCGAGAGAGTGCAACGGACTCCCAGCTCTTAAATGGACGGAGTCGGCCACAAATGTAAAAACTAACGGTAATCATAACGCACGATAAGCTACAATATTAAACTTGTATTTTTACAACTAGAGAGATCGAGTCGGGTGGCAGGGCTAATAAGAACTACAGCGAATAAAAATGAGCCGGTAAGGCCCATTTTCCATGCTGTAGTGGGATTGCGAGGACGATTGCGTGCGTGCGTGCGTGCGTGCAAGTGCTTACGTGTGTCCGTCAGTTTTAGGTGAGCAATATTAAAGTGTTTACGTCACCGTAAATAGTAAAGTTAAAAATTATGTCTTACTTTTCAGCAACTGTATTGATCTGGTTCACGTTTTTAATGGTTAAAATTGCTGCATTATCTTCCTATTATTGTTTTTTTTTTTTTATTGTGCTATTCCGTTCGATGTAACCAACACTTCGTGACTCATACATATAAGGCCCATAGAATCAAATATTATCAGACATATATGCAAAGTCACACAGATTTTTTGATTTTTAACCTAGTGAAAAACAATCTTAATAGTTTAAATCAATTTTGAGGATACATTTAGTGGCCGTTAGTAACATTAG
>NW_014577904.1:79752-92915 GCF_000485595.1 Priapulus caudatus | reverse complement strand
GAGGAGAGGACTAGAGAGTAGAGGAGAGAGGTGGGAGAGGAGAGATTGAGAGAGAGAGGAGAGAGAGAGGACGAGAGAGAGGAGGAGAGAGAGAGGAGAAAGGAGAGATGGAGAGAAGATTGGGAAACGTGAGAACGAGAAGAGCAGAGAGAGCCAGAGAGAGAGAGAAGCGGGGAGAGACGAGAGAGAGAGAGAGAGAGAAGAGAGATAGATGAGAGAGAGAGAGGATGAGAGAGAGATAGAGAAAGAGAGCAGTGAGATGAGAAGCAGAGAGAGATGAGAGATGAGAGATGATGAGAGCGAGAGAGAGAGCGCCAGCGAGCGACAGACGGAGAGACAGAGACAACCAGAAACATAGAGCGCGATAAACTGTATGCGTGCGTGCGTATGCGAGGGAGGCACCCGCGTTGGGCTCGACGTGTGGCGCCCCCATATAAAAAAACCCACCGGTTATGTTGGAAAACAACAACATAATCTAATTCGGCCCGCAACCGTGCGATCCATTTATTCCTAGTGTCATGTTAACGCTGTTAATCGTGATAGGCGCGTTAGTATCTTATTTTAGCTATTCTGACGCAAACGATCATGCACGTATCGTGTGATTACCCAACCAATCGGAAGTAGAACAGGTGGTCATGTAGTGATGTCACTGTTTGCGAACGCGGTGCCCGTAGCAACCCCAACGCTGGAGCGACGCACCGAGAACCCACCCGGTAGGGCACAAATTTGAAGAAAAAAACAATTTCCACGGTGAATATTTATGTCTCCAAGGCAGAATCAGAATCACAGCGTGAGGAGATAACGCCTGTTCACGTATCGAGCCGCATGGATAGATGAAATATATGCAAGGCATTGACGTCAGAAAGCATTATTCTAGGCAACAGCACCTTAGTTCAACTGACTTGTTTTTAAGCAAAATAAATTAAATCACAAGTTAAACATCTTAAAACGATGCCAGCAAAAAGCTGCCGACGTATCGATGGTCGTATGCAAGCCTGAGTATGTATGACGTAAGTCATTTAAGTGACGTATTCAGATAATACGGCTTATATCTGGTCCATGCTTCAAAATGGGGCTTTGGGTGTAGACGGGAAGCTTTTACTACGTAACGGAGTGCAGTACATTTTTAGTATGTTAGATCAACGTGGCGAATGGGGAAAATGCTCCTTCATAAGAATGAAGTCGTCAGATGTACTGTAGCCCCCAAAAAAGGCAACAACAATGAATGACGTGAGTGAGAAGAAGTCAGTTTAATTGAGCAACAATCGACGTACATTATAGAAACAGAGAGTATATATGCGGAGAACTCCATTATTACTACTGATAATTAGTGTAATTTTTTATATTGAAAATAAATGTTTAAGATGTGAAAGTCTGAGATGTGGGGGATGTGCATGGCGTTACACCGTAAATGATCGCCAATTTACGTTTTTATAATATTCAGATTTAGCGCACTGACCTAAAAGCGGATGCTTCGCCGATGTGTAACGTGTAAGATTGGAGGCGATACGCTTATTCCACGTAGCACTGACAATGGCTGTTTCCCTGCCCATAACACAACTTTTGACAAAGGATTAATTGGTTGCATGGAAGTTTTTACTTCGTATTGAGAGTGTTTCTAAGCGTACACACTGGTTGCCATCTGTATATCGCATAATAATTATAACCAAAAATGAATCACAATTTGTGCGGTAGATGGCCTTCCCGCTTTGAATGTTTCTTCAGCGTGGCGTTCAAAATAAATAGGTTGATGGCTACGTTCCGACTTATTTCTAAACTTTCTCAATATAGACGTCTTTACGGTTAGGGTGGAGAGGAAATACCAATTTTGCTTTAAAGATATTCGTCAATGAATCTTGTTAAAACGAACCAGACGAGTGTGACACCACAGACTGTTATCTGCGTGTGCTATAAGCATAATATGCTATATAATTGCAAACCCTACCTAATTGCATAAAAGGGAAATTTAAATATCAAAACCCTGGCCCCTATTACATTCACGATAGCCATAAAATGAGCAAAATCCGTTGAACCTGAAACTGATAATGGCAATTCCCATTTTTTGCCAAAAAATTGCCGTGGCTCGAAAAGTATTACGTCGACTGTCGCGATGCTCTAAAATAGGAACGTTCAATGTGGAGCATGCAGTACACAACTATACCATTTCAAACATCGTGGCGTCAAACGGTTCCTAGTTATCGCTGAACCGTTCCGAGTTATCGCTGACCGTAGCCAAATGCTTGACGGTATAAGGACAGACGCGAGGACGGTACGCTCGGACCGACGACCATCGCAGTAGCTCATCTGAGCGATGTCAAGGTGAGTTAAAGTAAAATCAGAAAAAGCGTCCGACAATTACTGCTTTGACTGAGGCTAAAGTTTTCCCGTATTCTTTTCTACTGTACTAATCCCTGTTTTTTTTAAAGAATTCCTTCATCGGTCGGAGATCACGTTTACATGCTACAAACTGAAACGCTTTCACACGGACATTCGTCACACATTTACCGATCTTTGTCGAATTATTTACGAAGTCATCACGCGCATGCCAGTCCCAAATCGTATTATCACGTAGTTCTTTCGTCCAGTCTATATTCGCCACTTAGTGTGAACAGACGGAAATGCTGTGTCGGCGAAATATTTAATGGATTGTATTAAATTAGGAACGATCTTGACGCGAAAATGGATTACAATAGACTATCTCGAGCGGAAAAAGGTTTACTTGCCCATAAAAGGTGATCTTGCAGGTAATGATATATTCAGAAATACTTCAAAAGCGTCATTACTAAGATTCTGGCTGGATTCTTGTTAATGTGTTAGAGCCCGCTTTGAAACAGATCTGAACAAGCATAATTGCGAAACACAAGTAAAACGATCCGAGTATTATTAATTGAAAATCCACAGCCACACTCGTTGTTAGAATGTTTGAATGCGATACGATAGTATACGAAGACTCATCTTGCAATATTAATGCTCCATTAGTTGAGTCGACCAAACTCGCGTCGGTGCCAGCGTCATGCTGGGATCTGTAATTTCTCTGTCTTGGGCATTAACACACAAGGACGCACCCGACGCACGCAACGGCACGCACGGCACGCATGATTCCACACACGAGCCCAATACACCCTAATAAAGTGAATCGTCCTAGGGGAACGACGGGCCGTCTGCACACGTATATACAGCGAGTGCCGATTAGCAAAAACCTTTCCCGTGCTATTTATCATTCAAAACCTACTGAGCGAGCGACAACGAGCTGACCGTACGGTTTTGCCGCTCCACCACATTTACGATTCATGACACATTGAAAATATGCACCCGGGCTTGAATTATCTGACAACAATAATGGAAACGATCTAAAGAGCCGGAGAGAGAAGCAAAAAAGAGACGGAGACAGAGAGGGAAAGGAGCGTGCCGAGAGAGTGAGACACACAGAAACAGAGAGACAGGGATGAAAGAGAGGGTGAGAGAAAGAGCACGCAGAGAGAGGAGAGAGAAGAGAGAGAGAGAGAGAGACAGAGAGAGGAAAGGAGAAAGAGAAACTGCTAATAAGGGTAAGGCGCGAGGATAGAGACCAATAGTATGGAGAGAGAAGAGAAGAGGAGGGAGACAATAGGTTTGGGAAGCCAACCAAACATCGTTGTGTGCTGCGGCAAGAGAGAGGGAAGAACGATGCTTCTGCTCTTCCTCGTCTCCTTCTCGATCTCTCTCTCATCTTCTTCTCTCTCTCTCTCTCTCTCTCTCTCTCTCTCTCTCTCTCTCTCGCTCTCGCTCTCTCTCTTCTCTCGCCTCTCTCTCTCGCTCTCTCTCTCTCTCTCCTCATCTCTCTCTCTCTCTCTTCGCTTCGCGCTCTCCTCCTCCTCCTCCTCCTCTCTCTCTCTCTCTCTCTCTCTCTCTCTCTCTCTCTCTCTCTCTCTCTCTCTCACTTTAACTGTAGCCTCCTCTCAGTCGAAATGCGAAGTAATGGTAAGAATTAGGCCAGCAAGAAGCTGGCGCGTTCATGCAACCAATCGGAACAATCAATAAGATGGTGTGTGGCCGGGTGATCTGCCTTCTACGCGTCGTTGGCACCGACTAATATAATGCAGCACTGGCTGCGAATAGCTATGTAGCAGAGGGAAGTCATTAATAGCCTTCCAGGGATTACCATTAGTCTGTTGTCGGAGGGTTTTTGGCAAATGATGGTTTCAAGGGCGCTCGCTCCCCCGACTTCTCTTAAGGCAAATGAATCTCAAAATGCGCGTAGATGTCGTTATGCATACTTTCTGCGCACGCCCGTGTGGATGTTTGCAATTAGCGAGGCCACGCTGTTGTGCGAGCTAAGTGTCCCGTTCTTCACACACACACACACACACGCGCGCGCGCACACACACGCGCACGCACGCACACGCGCACGCACGCACGCGCGCAGGCGCACGCACACGCAGCAGTGCGATCACGAGTGTGCGTGTCATCTTATAGGAATGTGGGTGACGACGACGTTAGGCAGTTCATGACAAAAATAAAGGTGAAAGTGTGTCATTTTTAACGGTGGGCCGCTTCTGGTTTTCGCGGACCAGCTCCATAAATGAATCAGATGAACGCCTACCTTCGCGCATTCTGTCGTTGGTTTGCTAGCCATATGCAACTTTCTACTTTATTTCTTATTTACGGTGTGTTGGCCACGACGATCTAACATATCTCAGGTATCCCCAAAGATGCAACAAATAAGCTAATTACTATCCTCGCGATTAGGTGAGCACAGCGTGTTGTTGCACCTGCTTTTAGCTATAGTGGAAAGCTTCAGCGTATAGGGAAACACAAAGGCTTTTATGATTACACACTGTTGGCGTTCACTGATGATTCAGTGTAATTATGCAGATGAACTTGACGTAAGACTTTTCGCATGTTAGAGTCGATCTTCCATGTTATATATTTGAACAGAAGGCAGGTACTAGCACTTTGGGTTGTGGACTCACTCTTCTAACCTTGGTGGTAGTGACCGCAAGGTTAGATGCTCGGGCATGTGCTAGCTCCACGTAGGTCGGGTCTACTCTTTTACTCCTGGTAGTTGTGACTATGAGGGTAGAGAAAAATGGTGTATTTTTCTACCCCATGTATCTGTGGCCATAAGGGCAGAAGATTGGAGACTTGGACTGGCATTATGAAGCGTGGGGTTATTGTTCTATCGCTGGTGTGGTTGTTCTAGCTAGTATAACAGTGGATGTGGAAAGGGGCCTGAAATAGCGTTGCATTCACGTTGGGCGCGACGTTGCTGAGTTGCCGCCGACCAAATAGCCATACATTAGCATGAGGCGGGGCAGTGCCGCCCCATCGCAGTAGCGAGTTCTGAGCTAGCACCACTTGGTGTGGTCCACCTGCTGGGGTGCCACCCTGTCTCAGCGCCGGGTGTGAGTGATTTTGGTGGGGTAAAGGGGTGGACACACACCGGCCGGCTGAGTCTGGAGCTCTGCGGACACACTACGTGGCTGAGCCGCGCGACTCTGTGGATTTTCAGCACGCTTCATCTCGCGCCACCTAGATTGATAGTCACTTGATTGTAAATGCCACCGTCCCGTGAAGCAAAACGAAAAATAGCTATAACTTTTTCTACTTTGTTGCTCCTACGAAAAAACCGACGCCGAAGGAAGAGGTGGGAGAATCGGGTTGTGTGGGCCAAGACGTGGATACTGCGCCGCCAATCGCACGGCGTGTATAATAACTTGGTCAAGGAGCTGGCAGAGGAAGATGTGGGGGGATATAGATCAGGAGTAGATAATAGATCCCTATTATCTACTCCTGATATAGATGCTATATGCGAATGTCGCCAGGCAACTTTCAGAAGTTGTTGGGCATCGTTGGTGATTCACGTGACAACTAATTGTGATTTGATTGGCTGATGAATTGTACAATCGGCCGCCTCAATCGCAGACCCGGGCACACTAGGCGATTGCAGCCGG
Organism: Priapulus caudatus; assembly: GCF_000485595.1. Lineage (NCBI taxonomy): Eukaryota > Metazoa > Priapulida > Priapulimorpha > Priapulimorphida > Priapulidae > Priapulus > Priapulus caudatus. The sequence continues at coordinate 86,982 of NW_014577904.1, read as the reverse complement.
CCGGCTCAAATAATTATCAGCCGGCCGGCTCGAAAATCGACCGCGACTGCGGGGACACTGGACACACTAGCCGATTTTTCATGCCGTCTCGCCGGCCGGCTGAGCGTGTGTGTGTAATTACTGCCGAGAAAACGCGTTCTCAATGAGAAAACATCTTTCGCACTTTCACTCTGGCGCTTCGATCTATCTGCTTTTTCCCCCTGTCGCCAGTCTCAATCTCAGACCTATCTGCGCTACGGCTGTATCCTTGGCAGAATTTCTATCAGAAGTACCAGTTTTGATCTAGCTAGACCACGTGAATGCAGGCGATCGAAGCACTGTGCATTACGAATGATAGGGAGGATGGAGAGAGAGAGAGAGAGAGAGAGAGAGAGAGAGAGAGAGAGAGAGAGAGAGAGAGAGAGAGCGAGAGAGAGAGAGAGAGAGAGACGGGAGAGAGAGAGAGAGAGAGAGAGAGAGAGAAAGAGAGAGATAAGAGAGAGAGAGAGAGAGAGCAGAGAGAGAGAGAAAGAGAGAGAGAGAGAGAGAGCAGCGCGCGGCTCCCGCATATATTTAGGTACAGCGTGAAATGTTTGCAATTCAAATCATGGGGCGCGCGATGCATTGGTGTGCACGCGAGAGCAATAGCGATATAAAGATAGATAGAGAGAGAGAGAGAGAGAGAGAGAGAGAGAGAGAGAGAGAGAGAGAGAGAGAGAGAGAGAGAGAGCGGAGGCGAAGAGAGAGAGAGAGAGAGAGAGAGAGAGGCGAGAGAGAGAGAGAGAGAGAGAGAGAGAGAGAGAGAGAGAGAGAGCGAGAGAGAGAGAGAGAGGAGGGAGTGTGACCGAGAGAGGGATGAGGGAGAGGGATGGGGTGGAGAGATGGAAAGAGGGAGAGAGGGGCGGAGCGAGCGGAGAGAGGAAGAGGTAGAGGAAGTTGAAAGTTCAGGAATGTATCCATGCTGGAGGACGTGTTGAGGGGGGGGGGGCTTCACATTAGCAGCACCCAGGGATGCATTTAGAATCAGTAAGGTGGTGATCGAGGAATTTCTCAGAGCGGCTGATCAGGGATTTATACAGGAGGATATGCCCAGAGCCTTCTTTTAAAATGCACAGGGGCCTGTTGTTAGTAACAAAATAGTCCTAACATTAGTCTTAAAAATAACTTTTTTTCTTAGAGAAACATCGACAAGTTACGAGAATGAAAAATCCTACAAAATTTCTTCACAACTGTACGAAATAATAATCTGTCAACAGTCTACTGGAAATTGTCAATATTGTGACTAATGTTAAGATGTGTAACGCTCCTATCCAGGCAATAGCGTCGAACCAGAATAGACCCATACTGGAATGGATAACTTTGGGGGGGGGGGGAGTTCGATGCAAATTCCGAGATATACGGCTATGAAATTTCGGGGTATTAAAATGATTTTTTTTAGAAAAAATACGGTTGTGTAATATCGGTACCACGGTCGTTAAATTAATACACGTAACACTAACAGGCACTAAATGTAAACCGTCCAGGGGGGAAAATGTGCGATGCCGCGGCCACCATGCTCTGGAAGGCATTTATATTTTGCAGGTTGCGTTTCTGGCTATTGATCACGAAGAAATCCTTGTACGTTCCAGCGAACAGTCGTCATTCGTTTTCACTTGTCGCAAACTGTTTTCATTTAGTGGCATGGTAATTTCTCGTGCGAGCCGTGGAGGATGGACAGCGGCTGCAACCTCCACGTATCGATCGGCGATCATATGTTATTGTTTGGTCTGTGAGCCGCGCGGTATTACAGTCGCTGTGACTCGCTGCCTCTCCCTTCTCCCCCTTCCCCTCTCCCTCTCTCCTTCCCCTCTGCTAGCTCCCTCTTCCCCTCCCCTTCCCCTCTCTCCCTCCCCTTTCCCTCTCCCCCTCTCCCCTCCCCTCTCCCCTTTCCCCCTTAACCTGTCTCCTACAATGAAATCATTTCTGGAGACGTCACGGCGCAGCGCCATCTGGACTTCCGGGAAATCCTACTTGTCTGTGTGATGGGAGGAGCTTATGTGTGAGTCATGTTGTAGAATGTGCGGTATAGATCGTAGTAGTCGCAGCCACACTTTTCTGCCTCGGCGACGTTTTCGCACATTATTAGACGTCGGCTGTGTGAAACCGGACGGTTTCGACACGTATTTTATTACGAAACGAACTTGGAAACGATCCTACTTACGATATGTGATAATTTATGAAAAAAAAGTGAGCGTGATCAGAAATTAAAGTCCAACGTTTTTTAGTACAGTTTAGTTTTTCATAACAGTTCATGGTGCTACCGGCCCCTATAAAAAATCTTTTTAGAGTGAAGCACTACGCACACTTTATTTTAATTGGATAAAATTCACGAATGGAATTTTTTCAGATAATGTGAAGAGCAACTTTCTGATAAACAAGTTGACCCTTTAGATACATGCGTATGCTAAACAAGATTTCTTTACTCTGTCAATGAATAACTAAGGTAAATTAATTGTGAAGTCGATAGCTATAACTTTGTACACATTGAAGTACATATTTGTATGTTTTTTGTTTATTTTGCCAATGCATCTGTATGATATTTGAGCAGTAAAATCAATTTTAATTTTAATTTGAATTTTGTACACCGATGTGATATTATTTTTTTCAATTTAATTATAATAGTCGAAAGATGTTTTGAAAAACACTAGACAGCATGCATCAAATTCTAGTCTTTTGGTACTCAAAATGTAATACTGCGCGTTGTAGAAGCAGTTTCCTAAAAGCAAGTAGATCGCATTGCACCTGCATTGATCAAGCAATATCTGTTTTACTTCATCCCTCTACTGTACCAAAGTGCACCCACATTTTCATTACACTGACTGATCCCAGGCTCTATGCATGCATGATGTCTTTGTAATAGCTTCTACTGGGCTCTGTTATCCCCTTATGACCCGCATCTTCCCTCTATATTACCATCATCCCTCTATTATATACCTTCACCACCTGTGGTTTTGTGCTCCGTTCTCATCATCTCACTGTAAAGCACAGCCAGTGGCAACGTTATAAAAGTGCAATCATACCGGTAGTCGTGTATTCTGCGCTGTTTAATTTCTGCTGTGAATACACAGTTCTAATGGTAAATTTGTGCCCCTTCTCATAAATTATATATAAACTACCCAACTACTTATCTATGCACGTTCAAGATTCTTTTATGTGCTTCAAGCATGAATTCCGTGTTCTTCGGATGCATCATGGCGACAGGTAGAGGTTGAATTCTCGCACAGCATAGCCGCTTAATTTTCATCTTCTTTTTGGTACAATACGGTGAAAGGTGGTAGTTGCATGCAAGATAACAATGGTCAGTCCATATTCCTTCTCTTAGTGTCATATATCATTATTATATATTATTATATATATTATATATTATATTATATTATATATTCTATATTTATATATTATATATTATTATATATTAGTGTCCATATTCCTTATAAAAACGTGGTGAACGGTATGGGGTAAATGCGCGTGCAATATAACTGCTCATTTTCCGTACAACGAGGAAAGAACTGGTAGTGGCTACACACGCTCACGCTGCGTAACATTTATTAACAATCTCATAACGCGTAGTTACTTGCGTTGTATGTATGTAATGTGTGTGTGCGTGCGTGTGTGCGTATATCTATAGTCGGTCTGTCTATTCAGCAACTCCCGTCACATTACTCTGCGTATTAAAACAGTGCCTGGCACTGTCACCACTGATACTACGTCTCCCGTCTATGTACATGTCCTCAATTCTATTTTATTGGATCCGCAAATGTCAGACAGATGAATGTATTATAATTATGTTCGGCCTCAGATCGCTATAATATAGTAGGCTATATCTGGTGTATAAAGTAGCGATGGAGAATTTAATACGCAGCGACAGTCGCTCTTCATGTTAATTTCGTTATAGTCAATTACATTTTAAAATTTAATTGTTTGTTAGGTGTGTTTGCGGGTTTAGATTGTTAATAATTAAAGAGATATGTCCGCAGTTTTCGTTATTAAAAGGTTCCTCGTAATTTATACACCCAAACATCATTGGTGACGCATTGAGAATGTGCGTATTCTGTTCGTGCATCCACGCACGTACGCACGCATGCATCCACGCGCGTGCACACTTAAATTATTTTCGTAAGCGAGTTAAAAAACCTCGTATTAAAAAGTATTAGAGTCGTAGTGAAGACTCGCTTACAATTAGCTTGATCAGCAATTCGCTTGTACATTGAACGAGGGATGGCCTATATACGGTTAATTCGCCGCTCTCAGACACAACATCGCTGGTGGCATTGAACCTCTATCAGGTATGATTGATGTAAAGAAAATCCTGTCAGAATAATAGATGTGAAGGTCGTTTCACGGTGTTTAGGATCAACCGCCTGGTGCTGCTTCTTACGTCAGACAGTTCTTGCGAGTGACGCGGTTATTAACCGAGTGGAGCGCAAATTAAATTCTTCACGCATTCTTCGACATACAATGCTTATTGTAATGCGCTTATATTTTGTTGCAATTGCTTATAAGTATTATGTGTGCGTGCGTGCATGCGTGCGCGAGTATAGCTTGAATATATACAAGAGCACAAATCATGCGCAATAGATGTTTTCGTGATATATAGAATGGCAAGCGCTGTGCATGTATATGGCGTCGGTATAGTATAGTCATTGATATCTATGTCTACATGCATATATAACATACGTGTGTGTATGAGTAATGTATGTTTTCGTGTAAATGCGTCTGGATTTCTAAGTAACAGTGTGTGTGCGTGCGTGTGTGTACGCGTGCGGGTGTGCGTGTGTGCGTGCGTGCGTTTACGAGTGAATATGTATGTGCCTCTGTATGTACCCTCTGTGTATCACAGTATATATTCATGTGTATCTATGAATGTGCGTGTATATGTCTACGTACGTTCATATCTGTGTCCGCACGCGTAAATTCTTGTTTCTGCGCGCGCGCGCGTGTGCGTGCGTGCGTGCGTGTACGTGCGTGCGTGCGTGCGTGTACGTGTACAGCTACTCGCTGTGTGCATCGTCACCTGCTGTACATGTACAAGCTCTCTCCTGTTACAGCTTGCTGAATTCTGTAAGCTTGTGGATGCTGATCATTAAATTCTGCTTCTAAAATCAATAACGGACTTAGGGGGTAGTAGGCATCGGCCGGTATTCCCACACTGCAGCTGCGAGCAGTCAGTCTGCAGCCGGCAGTGTTGTTGAAGCTGATAATGCTACCGAAACCATCTATATGCTCCTTCAGGGTGAAGGGCTGCGACGCTTGGCTGGATGTGGGTTCCTGCCTACCCTGGCACAGCAGCGTGAGATGCCGCACCATCAGATTGGTGTTAGTTTGAGAAGTGAGCCATAAGACTAGAAGAGAATTTTAATGCAGTATATAGGAAAAAAGGGCCCCCACTACGTTACACCCACATAGGGTAAACTGGAAAATTTGTTCTGTGGAAGTGTATGGCATCTGATATCACACACACACACACACGCACACGCACACCCACACGCGCACGCACACGCGCACGCATACGCACACGTACACGCACACACAGCCATTTCTGATACCAGCATACCAAATGTAGGGGATCCAGACTTCTGTTTTATTGCCATGTTTGCGGCGAATTCTTTTAAGAATGACGTGCTGGAACCGCGATGAACAGGGCGTGATGTCGTGTTTATCTCCCTATATATCGAATGTGTCTGATCAAGGCGAGCCGATTCTCCAAGAGGCTCATTTACTGTGTCTTTTTCCCACAGTGATCAAGTAGGTCTGCCACCAAAGAGTCAAGTTGCTCTTTGAACGCGCGTCGTGAGCGATGCGTGTTACTGGCGCCTACCCGCGTGCGCTCGCGAGCGCTGGACGTGCAGTCATCGCGCAGAAGATAAACAATGGTCCGGTTGAAATGAAATATTCAGTAGGAATTCTTGAAACATTGAAAGGGTAAATGTAATCGTCAGTGAAAAAGCGGCCGGTACGAGGCGATGACTGGCAGCTGCTGCTGCGCGCGTGAGAGAGAGAGAGAGAGAGAGAGAGAGAAAGAGAGGAGACGAGGTATCGTTAACGAGGCGCTTGCATTGCGAAGCCGCGTCTTCTCTTCTCGCGGACTCTTCTTCTCTCTTTCTCCGCGGACGCCTGTGGCGGTTTGAGGCGGCTGGCAGACGGGAGCTCTGTGTCAGAGCGCGGAGGGTGGTGTCGCACGTGGGCCGGCCAGCGGACCATGTCGCTAGGTATCATCGTTGCATGGTCTCCGCGCTAGTAGGTAGGGGTGAGACGACTCGACGATATATCGATATATCGTGATACAAGCCTTGACGATGCAGGTATCGATACGTTTGACCATGGATACACGCATTGATAGTTGATACTCTTCGGAATAGATTCCATGATATTTGATAGCGTAATTGCATCGAAAAAAGAAACGGCAGCCTTTTCCAAGTGCTCCACGATGCTGATGTGTACGCGTTCAGATGATTTGTAGAGTCCCGGATGAGTGTTTGCTAGGTAGTTTCTCTTGTTGTCGCGATACTTATCGTATCATGAACGCGGTTTCGTGATACGGATCATATCGTGAACAACCTGTATCGTCCCATCCCCTACTAGTAGGTCGCACGGTTCGGTATCAGCGGAACAGTTCGTGGCTTCGGAAATCAATTCATGGTGCGAAGCGATGAATGAGAGATCGGGCATCTCTGCCCGCTGCCTATAGTATCAGAGGGAAGGTTGACGCACATGTTTGCACGTCACCCTGTGATATATATTCATTTATGTTATTATATAATATATATCCGTGCACAGCCGCTAATCAAATCTGCACTATGCACACAGCATCTATCTCTTATACGTGCGTGCCCCTTACTTTTAAGTATACACTCGTGTGCATGGACGCACGACAACAACAGTTACTAGACCCACGTGCATTCGCAATGGTAACGAACACAAAAATTGTATCCGAACTATTCTAGCAGGTGCGAGTGATATTCGCATGCTGCATGGTAATACGTGGCTTACGTGCGTAATTTAAGTGCGAAATACGTGGCAATTACGTTGCTATACGTGCGTAATTTCGGTCGTGCGCACAACCCTGATTCCTCATAACAAAATAAATAATAATAATAATAATAATGATGATAACAACAACAACAACATCCTCACCACCACCGCCACCACCAACAACAACAACAACGACGACGACGACGACGACGACGACGACGACGACGACGACGACGACGACGA
>NW_014577904.1:66698-76828 GCF_000485595.1 Priapulus caudatus | reverse complement strand
ATTAAAACAGTGCCTGGCACTGTCACCACTGATACTACGTCTCCCGTCTATGTACATGTCCTCAATTCTATTTTATTGGATCCGCAAATGTCAGACAGATGAATGTATTATAATTATGTTCGGCCTCAGATCGCTATAATATAGTAGGCTATATCTGGTGTATAAAGTAGCGATGGAGAATTTAATACGCAGCGACAGTCGCTCTTCATGTTAATTTCGTTATAGTCAATTACATTTTAAAATTTAATTGTTTGTTAGGTGTGTTTGCGGGTTTAGATTGTTAATAATTAAAGAGATATGTCCGCAGTTTTCGTTATTAAAAGGTTCCTCGTAATTTATACACCCAAACATCATTGGTGACGCATTGAGAATTTGCGTATTCTGTTCGTGCATCCACGCACGTACGCACGCATGCATCCACGCGCGTGCACACTTAAATTATTTTCGTAAGCGAGTTAAAAAACCTCGTATTAAAAAGTATTAGAGTCGTAGTGAAGACTCGCTTACAATTAGCTTGATCAGCAATTCGCTTGTACATTGAACGAGGGATGGCCTATATACGGTTAATTCGCCGCTCTCAGACACAACATCGCTGGTGGCATTGAACCTCTATCAGGTATGATTGATGTAAAGAAAATCCTGTCAGAATAATAGATGTGAAGGTCGTTTCACGGTGTTTAGGATCAACCGCCTGGTGCTGCTTCTTACGTCAGACAGTTCTTGCGAGTGACGCGGTTATTAACCGAGTGGAGCGCAAATTAAATTCTTCACGCATTCTTCGACATACAATGCTTATTGTAATGCGCTTATATTTTGTTGCAATTGCTTATAAGTATTATGTGTGCGTGCGTGCATGCGTGCGCGAGTATAGCTTGAATATATACAAGAGCACAAATCATGCGCAATAGATGTTTTCGTGATATATAGAATGGCAAGCGCTGTGCATGTATATATGGCGTCAGTATATAGTATAGTCATTGATATCTATGTCTACATGCATATATAACATACGTGTGTGTATGAGTAATGTATGTTTTATCATCATCGTCGTCGCTCGGTCGTCGTCGTCGTCTGTCTCGTCGTCGTCGTCGTCGTCCGTCGTCGTCGTCGTCGTCGCTCGTCGTTGTTGTTGTTGTTGTTTGTGGTGGTGGCGGTGTGGTGAGATGTTTGTTGTGTTGTTATATCATTATTTATTATTATTATTATTCATTTTGTTATGAGAATCCAGGGTGTGCGCACGACCGAAATTACGCACGCTATAGCCAAACGCTAATTTGCACGTATTTCGCCACTTAAATTAGTCACGTAAGCACGTATTACAGACATGCGGAATATCGACTCGCCACCTGCTTAGAATAGTTTCCGGATTACATTTTTGTGTCTCGTTACATTGCGGAATGCACGTGGGTCTAGTAACTGTTGTTGTCGTGCGTCCATGCACACGGCTGTATACTTAAAAGTAAGGGCCGCACGTATAAGAGATAGATGCTGTGTGCATAGTGCTCAGATTTATTAGCGGCTGCTGCAGGATATAATCTATATAATACATAATGAATATATATCACAGCGTGACGTGCAAACATGTGCGTCAACCTTCCTCTGATACTATAGGCAGCGGGCAGAGATGCCCGATTTCTCCATTCATCGCTTCGCACATGAATTGATTTCCGAAGCCGATCTGTCCCTGATACCGACTGCGACCTACTAGTAGGGGATGGGACGATACAGCGTTGTTCAGATATGATCCGTATCAGAAACCGCGATTCATGATACGATAAGTATCGCAGAACAACAAGTAGAAAACTACTAGCAACACTCATCCGGGACTCTACAATCATTCTGAACGCGTTACACATCGCAATCGTGAGCACTTGGAAAAGGCTGCCGTTTCTTTTTTCGATGCATTACGCTATCAAATCATGGAATCTATTCCGAAAGGAGTATCAACTATCAATGCGTGTATCCATGGTTCAAAGTATCGATTTACCTGCATCTCAAGGGCTTTAATCACGATATATCATATATCGTCGAGTCGTCTCACTCCTTACTACTAGGCGCGAGCCATGCCAACGGATATACCTAGCGACATGCCCGTCGATGGCCGGCCACGCTGCGACACCACCTCCGCGCTTCTGACACGTAGCTCCCGTCTGCCAGCCGCCTCAAACGCACCACACGTCGTCGCGGAGAGAAGGAGGAGAAGCAAGAGTCCGGCGAGAGAGAAGACGCGGCTTCGCCAATGCCAAGCGCCTCGTTACGATACCTCCGTCTCCTCTCTTTCTCTCTCTCTCTCTCTTCGCTCTTCTCTCCTCTCTTCACAGCGCGCAGCAGCAGCACCACCAGCAGCCGCAGCTGCAGTATCGCCCTCGTACCGCCGCTTTTTCACTGCGATCTACCATTTACCTTTACAATGTTTCCAAGAATTCCTACTGAATGAGTTTATTTCAACCGGGACCGTTTATCTTCTGCGCGCAATGACTGCACGTCCAGCGCTCGCGACGCGCACGCGGGTAGGCGCAGTACACATCGCCACGGAACGCCGCGTTCAAAGAGCACTTGACTCTTGGTGGCCAGACCTACTTGTCACTGTGGGAAAAAGACACCAGATCTAAATGAGCTCTTGGAAATCGGCTCGCCTTGATCAGGACACATTCGATTATGGAGTAAACACGACACTTCACGCCCTGCTTTCGCGCGGTTCCACCACTCATTCGTAAAAGAATTCGCCGAAACATGGCAATAAAAACAGACCAGTTCTGGACTTCGTCTCATTTGGATGCTCGGTAATCAGCACATGGCTGTGGTGCGTGTACGGTGCGTATCGGTGCGCGTTGCGCGTGCTGGCTGTGCGTTTGCGTGTGTTGTGTGTGATATTCATTGCCATAGACTCACGGAACAAATTTTCCGTTTACCTACTGTGGGATGTACGAGTGGGGGCTTTTATTCCTATTATACTGCATTAATTCCTCTTCTAAGTCTATGGCTTCACTTCTCAAACTAACACCATCTGATGGTGCGGCATCTCACCGCTGCTCCACTCGTGCCAGGGTAGGCAAGAACCCATCCAGCAGCGTCGCCAGCCCTTCACCATGAAGGAGCTATAGACTGGTTTCGGTTTAGCCATTATTCAGCTATCAAACCAACCACTCGCCGGCTGCAGACTGACTTGCCCTCGCAGCTGCAGTGTGGACTACCGAGCCGCCTGCTACTACCGCCCTAAAGCTTCTCGCTTATTGATTTTTGCAAGCAGAATTCTAATGATCAGCATCCACAAGCTTACCAGAATTCAGCAAGCTGTAACAGGACGAGAGCTTGTACATGTCTAACAGCAGGTGCGATGCGCACACAGCGAGTAGCTGCTACACGTTACACAGCACGTACGCACGCTCAGCGCGCGCGCGCAGAAACAAGAGATTTCACGCGTGCCGGGCACAGATATGAACGTACGTAGACAATATACACGCACATTACATAGATACACATGAACTATATCTGTGATACACAGAGTACATACAGAGGCACATGACATATTCACTCCGAAACGCACATAACGCACGCACGCACGCACCACCCGCACGCGTACACCAGCACGCACACACACTGCTTACTTTAGAATCAGACGCCACTTACACAAAAAATATCATTATTCATACACACACGTATGTGTATATATGCATGTAGATAATATCAATGACTATACTATACTGACGCCATATACATGCACGCGCTTGCCTTCTATATACACGAAAACATCATTGCCATGATTTGTGCTTCTTGTATATATTCATAGTTTATACTCGCGCACCGCATGACGCACGCACACATTAAACTTATAGGCCAATTGCAACAAAATATAGCGCATTTACATAAGCATTGTATTCGACAGAATGACGTGATGAATTTAATTTGCGCTCTCTTAAAGAACGCGTCCTCGCAACAAGAACTGTTGACGTAAATAAGACACCAGGCGGTTGATCTAACACCTGTCGAAACGACCTATCAATCTATTATTCTGAAGATTTTTCTTTACATCAATCAACCTGATAGAGGTTCAACTGCCACCAGCAGATGTTAGTGTCTGAGAGCGGCGAATTAACCTTATATAGGCCATCCCTCGTTTCAATGTCACAAGCGAATCGCTGATCAAGCTAATTGCTAAGCGAGTCTCACTACGTCTAATACTTTTTAATACGAGGTTTTTAACTCGCTTACGAAAATATTTAATGTGCAGCGCGTGGATGCATCGTGCCGTACTGTGCGTGGATGCACGAACCAGAATAGCGCACATTCTCAATGCGTCACAATGTGTTTGGGTGTATAAATATCGAGGAACCTTTTAATAACGAAACTGGGACATTCTCTTTAATTATTAACAATTAAACCGCGCAGTAACCACCTACAACAATTAATTTTAAAAATTAATTGACTATAGACGAAATCTAACATGAAAGAGCGGACTGTCGCCTGCGTATTAAATGTTTCTCCTCGCTACTTTATACACGCAGATTTAGCTACTATTTATAGGCGAGTCTGAGGCCGAACATAATTTAATAACTTCGATCTGTCTGAATTTGCGGATCAATAAATAGATTGAGGACATGTACATAGACGGGGAGACGTAGTATACAGTGGTGACAGTGCCAGCCTGTCTTTTAATGCGCGAGACGGTAATGTACGGGAGTTGCTCATGAATAGACAGACAGACTATAGCATAACGCACACACGCCGCACTTTCACACATTACATACAATACAACGCAGTACTACGCGTTATGAGATTGTTAATCACATGTTACGCGCGTGGGTGTGTAGCACTACCAGTTCTTTCTCGTTGTACGGAAAAAGGAGTCAGTCTATATCTGCCAACGCGCTTTACCCCATACCGTTTCAGCCGTTTTTATAAGGAATATCGGAACACTAATATTTTTTTTTTTTATATAATAATATTTCAATATATAAATATTAGAACATATAATATAATTATAATATATAATTTATACATAATATATAATAATTGATATTGACATAAGAGAAGGAATATGGATGACCATGTTACTCTTGCATGCAACTCCCACACTTTCACCGTACTCTGTACCAAAAGAAGGATGAAAATTAAGCGGCTCATGCTGTGCGAGAAATCAAGCTTCTACCTGTCGTCATGATGCTAGTGCCGAAGAACACGGAATTCATGCTTGAAGAGCATAAAAGTAATCATTGAACGTCATAGATAAGTAGTTGGGTAGTTTATATCATAATCTTATGAGAAGGGGCACAAATTTTACCATTGAACTGTGTATTCACAGCCAGAAATAACTCAGCGCAGAATACACGCACCGGTATGATTTGCATTTTATAACGGGTGCCAACTGGCTGATGCTTTACAGTTGAGATTGATGTGAAACGGAGCACAAAACCACAGGTGGTGAAAGGTAATAACAGAGGGTGATGTAATATAGAGGGTAAGATGCGTCGGTCATCAAGGGTCAGGCCAAGTCATAGCAAGCTATTACAAATGACATCATGCTAGAGCCTGGGATCACGTCAGTAGTTAGGATGAAAATGTGGGTGCACTTTGCGTACAGTAGAGGGATGAAGTAAAACAGATTTATTGCTTGGATCATGCAGGCCTGCAATGCGCATCTACTTGTCTCTCTAGGAAACTGCCTTCACGCGCCAAGTATTAATTGCAGTACCAAAAGACTAGAATGGTAGGTGCATGTGTCTAGTGTTTTTCAAAAATCTCTTCGACTGTTAATTAAATCTGAACAAAATATATACATCCGCGTGTACATAATTCCAAATTCAATGTCAAATTGATTTTACCTGCCTTCAATCAGTGATACAGAGCACAGAATTGGCAAAATAAACCAAAAAACATTACCAATATGTACTTCAATGTGTACAAAGTATATAGCTATCCGACTTTTCAAATTAATTTCCTTAGTTATTCATTGACAGAGTAAAGACAAATCTTGTTAGCATACGCATGTATTCTAGGGGTCATATTGTTTATCAGAAGATGTGCCTCTACACATATATTGAAGAATTCCATTCGTGAATTTTATCCAGATTAAATTAAAGTGCTGCGTACGTGCTTCACTCTAAAAGATTTTTATAGGCGGGGCCGGTAGCACCATGAACTGTTATGAAAAACTAAACTGTATAAAAACTGGACTTTCTAATTATCTGATCACGTCTCACTTTTTTCGTAAATATCAATTCGTAAGTAGGGGATGCGTTTCCAAGTTCGTTTGTAATAAAAATACGCGTGTCGACCGTCCGGTTTCACCACAGGCGACGCCGCGTGCTAATAATGTGCGAATAACGTCGCGAGTTACAGAATAAGTGTGGCTGCGATACTACGATCTATAGCCGACATTCACACATGGACTCACACATAAGCTCTCCCATCACACGAGACCAAGTGGATTTCCCGGAAGTCCAGACGTGGCTGGCGCCGTGACCTGAGCTGCTTACACGCGGTCTCCAGAAATGATTTCATTGTAGAGACATGGTTAAGGGGAAAGGGCGAGGGGGGAGGGGAGAGGGGACGACGAGAGAAGGGAGGGGAGAGAGAGGGGCAAGTGGTCCGGAGGGGAAGAGCGGAGCTAGCGGGAGCGAGGGGCAAACGGGCGCGCGAGATAGGCGAAGGAGGGCGGGGAGAGGGTTGAGGGGGAGGGGAGGGAAGACGGAGCAGCTAGAAGCGGAAGGATGAGAGGGAGCAGACGGGGAGGGAGGGGGGGAGAAGGGATAGCTAGCGAGTGCACACGCAGACTGTATACCGTGCCCGCGGCTCACAGACCAAACAATACATATATTCGACGATCCGATACGTGGAGGTTTGCCGAGCCGCTGTTCGCATCCTCCACGCGCTTCGCACGAGGAAATTACCATGCCACTAAATGAACAGTTTTGCGGACAAGTGAAATCACGAATGACGGACTGCGTGGTTTCGCTGGAACGAGTACAAGGAATTATCTTCGTGACATCAATACGTCCAGAAAACCGCAACCTCGCGAAAATATGAAATGCCCTTTCCTAGAGCACATGAGTCCGGCCTGCGGCCATCTTCCACCACATTTTCCCCCTGCTGGACAGTTTGACATTTCATGCTTTTTAGTGTTACGTGTATATATTACAGACCGTGGCGTACCGATTACTTACACAAACCGTATTTTTTCTAAAAAAATCATTTTAATACCCCGAATATTCATAGCCGTAGCATCTCGGAATTTTGCCTCAACCCCTCCCCCCCTCCAAAGCTTCTTCCATATCCAGGTATGGTGTCTATTCTGGCTTCGACGTTTTGCCTGGCATAGGAGCGTTACACATTCTTAACATTAGTCCAATATTTGACAATGTGCCAGTATGCGCTAGACTGTATGACAGATTATTATTCTCGTACAGTATGTGAAGAAATTTTTGTAGGTATTTTTCATTCTCGTACACGATGTTTCTTAAGAAAAAAGTTATTTTTAAGCATACATGTGTAGGGACTATTCGCTGTTTTCTAACAACAGGGCCCCTGTGCATCTTAAAGAAGGCCTCGGGGCATTCCTCCTGTATAAAATCCTTCTGATCGCCGCTCTGAGAAATTCCTCTGATCAACCAACCTTAACTTGATTCTATAATGCAGTCCCTGAGGTGCACTGCTAATGGTGAAGTCCCCCCCCCCCCTCAAACGTCCTCCTGCAGATGGATACATTCCTGAACTCTTCAACTTCCTCTACTCTTCCTCTCTCCCTATTTCCCATCTCTCCCCCCCATCACCCTCCCTCATTCCCTCTCTCGGTCACACTCCTCCTCTCCCTCTCGTTTCTCTCTCTCTCGCTGCTCTCTCTCTTCTCTCTTCTCTCTCTCTCTCTCTCTCTCTCTCTCTCTCTCATCTCTCTCTCTCTCTCTCTCTCTCTCTCCTTCTCTCTCTCATCGCATTCGACTCGCTCCGCCTCTCTCTCTCTCCTCTCGTCTCCTCTCTCTCTCTCTCTCTCCTCTTCTATCTTATATATCGCTCTTGCTCTCGCGTTGCACACCAATGCACTCGCGCGCCCCATGATCTTGAATTTGGCAAACATTTCACGCGTGTCACCTAAATATATGCGGCGATGTCCCGCGCTGCTCTCTCTCTCTCTCTCTCTACTCGTCTCTTCTCTCTCTCTCTCTCTCTCTTCTCGCTTCTTCTCTCCTTCTCCGCTCTTCTCTCTCCTCATCTCTCTGCGTCTCTCCTCTCTCTCGCCTCTCCTCTCATTCTCTCTCTCATCTTCTCTCTCTCTCTCTCTCTCTCTCTCTCTCTCTCTCTCTCTCTCTCTTCGTCTCTCTCTCTCTCTCTCTTCTCTCTCTCTCTCTCTCTCTCTCTCTCTCTCCATCCCCCTAGTCATTCGTAATGCACATGTGCTCGATCGCCTGCCATTCACGGTGGTCTAGCTAGATCAAACACTGTTACTCTCTGATAAGAATTCTGCAATCGATACAGCCGTAGCACCGCAGATAGGCCCTGAGATTGAGACTGGCGACAGGCGGAAAAGAAGCAGATAGAATCGAAGCGCCAGAAGTGAAAGGTTGCGAAGATGTTTTCTCATTGAGAACGCAGTTTCTCTCGGGCACCAAGTAATTACACACAACGCGAGCGGCCGGCGAGACGGCAAATGGATAAAATCGGGGCTAGTGGCTGTCCAGTGTTACCGCAGTCGCGGGTCGATTTTCGGCGCGACCGGTGATAAGTTTATCTTGAGCGGCCGGCTGCAATCGCCTAGTCGGATGCACCGGCGTCTGCCGGATTGAGGCGGCCGATTGTACCAATTCATCAGCCAACTAAATCACAATTGTATGTCATGTGACATCACACGATGCCAACAACTTTCTGAAAGTTGACCTGGCGACTTCGCATATAGTCATCTATATCCGCCACACCATTCTCCTCTGCAGCTCCATTGACCAAATTATTATACTACGCCGACTGCCGATTGGCGGCGCAGTAATCCAACGTCTTGCGGCCCGCAACCGGATTCTGCTCACCTCTTCTTCGGCGTCAGGTTTTATCCGTAGCGAGCCCAACAAATTAGAAAAAGTTATAGCTATTTTTTTTATTCGTTTTGCTTCCACGGGACGGTGGCATTTACAATCAACGAGTGCTATCAATCTATGGTGAGCGCGAGATGAAGCGTGCTGAAAATCCACAAGAGTTCGCCGGCTTCAGCCACGTAGTGTGTCCGGCGAGCTCCAGACTGCGCGGCGGTGTGTGTCCACCCCTTTTACCCCACACAAATCCTCACACCCGGCGCTGAGACAGGGTGGCCACCCCAGCAGTGTGGGACCGCACCAGTGGTGCTCAAGCTACAGACGTGTCGCTTCACTGCGCATGGGAGGCCGGCACTGCCCCGCCAATATTCCCCGCCTCACTGCTAATGTCATGGCTAATTGGCCGGCCGGCAACTCAGCAACGTCGCGCCACGTGAATGCAACGGCCTATTTGCAGGCCCCTTTCCACATCCACACTGGTTATACTAGCTAAACAACCACACCAAGCGATTAGAACAAATAACCCCACGCTTCATAATGCCAGTCCAAGTCTTCCAATACTTCTAGCCCTTATGAGCCCACAGATACATGGGGTAGATAAATCACACCATTTTTCCTCTACCCTCATAAGTCACAAATACAGGAGATAAAGAGTAGACACGACCTACGTGCGAGCTTGCACTATGCCCGAGCATCTAACCTTGCGGCCACTACCACAAGGTTTAGGAAGAGTCGCACGTCCACAACACCCCAATAGTGCTAGTACCTGACCTCTGTTCAATATATAACATGGAAGATCGACTCATAACATCGCGAAAAGTCTTACGGTCAAGATTCATCTGCATAATTACACTGAATCATCACGTGAACGCCAAACAGTGTGTAATCATAAAACAGTCTTGTTGTGTTTTCCTATACCACTGAAGCTTTCCACTTAGTAAAAGCAGTGCAACAACACGCTAGTGCTCACCTAATCGCAGAGGTAGAATTAGTTTATTTTTGGCATCTTTGGGGATATACCTGAGATATGATTAGATCGTCGTGGCCAACAACACCGCTAAATAGAAATAAGTAGAAGTTTGCATATGGCTAAGGCAAACAACGGCAGAAATGACC
>NW_014577904.1:52643-65143 GCF_000485595.1 Priapulus caudatus | reverse complement strand
GTTGGTGTGGTTGGTGGGGGTGTGGTGGGGTTGGTGTGGTTATGGGGGTGGGGTGGGTTGGTGTGGTTAGTGGGGGTGGGTAGTGTTGGTGTGGTTGGTGGTGGTGGGTTAGGGTTGTCGGCAGGAGCCCCGTCATTATGTGATAAGGACAGATCTGTGAAAACGGAAGTGGGTAAAGGTGGTACCGGTAGGGTAGGAATTTTGGGAATTTCGGACAAGGTAGCATTCTTCACTGAGCGTGATTCGACTGAATTTACGTTGCGCTGTTTGTTGGTTTGCAGCAGGCTATACCGTATTGGCGCCTAGGTGTGTGATTTTATCTTCTTAATAATGCAGTTCGTGTGAGAAGAATGCGTGAACGAAATAGGTGGGATGGAGAGGGTATTAAAATGTCCTCGATTACTAGGGCAACAGCTTTTACTGTGTGCGAAGCATACTGCAGATAGCGAAGAAGGCATGACAGGGTGGAGGGTGTGGAGGGGGCGGGGCCGGCAGTTGTTTCCCGTCCAGGGAGCAGGCGCTTTCAGTTGGTATGAACTATTCCGCGAAGCCTTTGCTTAACTAATGGCCGTACGCCTCCGTGAGCGCGTGAGCGGTCGTCGCTACTCGCGTGGGCAGACGTTTTTCAAAAATGAGAGAACCGCACTCGAATCGTGGATGGTCAATCAGCGGAGTTGTCGTGCGGAACGGCTGTGTGCACAGGGATGGATGTGCGCGCCACCGAGAGTTAGCTGTAGTGGAAGATGACACGTCGCGCGAAGCCACGAGTTTTAGAGTAGATCCCAATTTGCTGATGCTGTTGAAGGAGGCAGAGAGAGAGAGAGAGAGCGAGAGAGAGAGAGAGAGAGAGAGAGCATAAGAGAGAAAGAGAGAGAAACCGAGCGAAAGCGAGGCAGGAAAAAGGATAGGGAGAGAGAGATATGGGGGAGGGGAGAGGGAAAGGGAGACTGATCGGTGCATTTTGTTTAGATTACGGTAACAATAAGTTAGCTAATAACTTTGTATCAAAAGTACATGCTTACTAATAATGATATACTTTGCTTGTATTATAATTATGAGTGCACACGTGATGTTTTCCCGCGAGTGTAAAGAATAAATAGGTGCGCTATTGTTGCGATTTCATTGCTTGCTATCACTAAAAAGCGCTATGTACAGTATATGTCTTCGTTATATTGTCCCGTAATGCCTTGTTTACTTATGGGGGCTAACATTTCTGTTCCAGTCGGGGAAACCACTTACCAGTAAAGTGAGTACCATGCTCGCGGCCGCCTAGTTGGTCATGTACCTGCTGTGTCCACTGTAGATGTAGCTGCTGCATTTATAGTAGTCAATGTTACACGTAGACGCATCATCTAGAGTAGAGAGACGAAATAGCATCTAATGTATGTAGTCGTGTTTGCACTGTGTGAGGTGTGTTGTTCGGCTTTTCGCTCGCTCGCTTGCGTCGAGTCCCCCGAGGTGATAACCACCCTGCTGTACCTCGCGTGTGCAGTTCTGGCTGTATGCCCCTATTGATTATGCGTGCCGGCAGCGGCAAAGGGGAGTGCACGCGGCGGCGGGAGCAGCCGCTCATTGATTGAAGCCGGCAGGGTGGGGGGATGGATTTATTGAATGGAATCGCCACTTGTTAGCAATTCCATTTCGGTGGGCGAGCACGCTGTCGTGTGGTGGAGAGGCGGTGGAGGAATGGAGAGGGGGGAGGGTGTTGTAAAAATGCGAAACTCAACGGCGAGATGTCGCCGGCGATTCGGGTCGCGCTCGTGAACGGCGCGTTTCTTATGTTTCAGGCGACGAGGTCATCGAGTGGAATGGCCGCTCGCTGAAGGACGCGACGTTCGAGGAGGTGTACGACATCATCTTTGAGTCGAAGCACGAGCCGCAGGTGGAGCTGGTCGTGCAGCGAAATCTAGACATAGGGCAAGTATGGCAGAATTCGATCGATTCGCATTCGTCTAGTCTCGAAGTGTATATATAAGGGGGGAAGTGTGCCGCTGACAGCAGGCATTATGACGGACTTCCATACACCCGCACGGGAGCAGCCTGGAAAGCATTTAGCTGTGACTGCAAGTGGTTTGGGGGCATTGAGACGCGGGCTTCAGATGAGAGAGACGCTCTTTTCACATTTTACGCATGAATAAGGTTACCGGTATGCTTGATCTTACACAAGGACCGCAAAGCACACGTACGCACTGTCAATGTGGAGCACTCCCCCCTTTACACGCACACGTGCCCAGATGCAATATGTCATTCTCACCTTACAGAAATAACGTGAGAAACGTGAGGACTTCCCATCTGGAAACTGAGTAATCGTGACGCCATCAGTGCTATTTGTTTAACCAGTAGAATTGTATTGTTGTCATATAGTAAGGCCCGGTCAAGATAGGGGGTTATTGCTGCGTGTTCCACTACCTCCATGCACAGGGTACCTGTCCATATTCATGGGTGCCGCTTCGAAATGAATTGTATCGGAATTAATTTATATGTTCTATACCGATCACTCCTGATAATATCAGTACTCTGTTCCAGTCTCTATCTCTTACCTGTTTCTCCCATTCACTGTCTTACTCTCCCTCTCTCAGGCATATGCTCCGGCCCACGTCTTTTTTTCGTTTTCCTCTCCTCCACGCTTACATTTCCCTTCATCGCACATGCCCTCACGTCCCGTTCTCTGGTCCCCTTGCTATCTCTATCCATCTCCTTCCTTCTGTCTTTCGCTCTGTCTGATTATGTCCATCTCTTTCAGTCACTTTTCCGTTTTCTGCTCTTCCACGACCAGCCTGCCCATCCATTCACCTACCTAATTATACCTATTCATCAATCGAGCTCCTCATCATCAATCACCCTAACCCTAACCCTACATGGAATGAGACAGATCCTGCAGGGAGACGCATTTACAGACGAATAGGAGTAGAGAAAGTGAGCCAGAGAGAGAGACACAGAGCGAGAGAGGGGGAGAGAGGAGGGACTTAAGGAGGAACGGAGGAAGGGAGAGGGGGAGGGAAGGAGGGAGGGATAGGGAGGAGAAGTCGGCGTGGGTGAGTGAGTAAGCGCGTGAGTGAGTGAGTGAGTGAGTGCGTGCGTGCGTGCGTGCGTGCGTGCGTGCGTGCGTGCGTGCGTGATTTGAGTAAGCTTGTCTATCGGGGAAGAAAAGGAAAGAGGAAAGGAAAGAGATGGGAGCAAGGTGGGGTGGGTGGTAGAGAAAGAGAGAGCAGGAGAGAGAGAGAGAGAGAGAGCGCGCGAGAGAAAGAGCCCACGCAATTAATACAGGTCATGGTTTTGAAATAATGCGTTTTAATTTATACATTATTTAAATTAGTCATAGGCTCAGATTGCGTGTGCTGTTACTACTAGATCATCAGCCGTCCCCTTCTCCATCACCGTTTACTGTATTTTCTATTAATGTATACTTTGTAGTGTAATCAATATTACAATAGATAATATTGCCAATAAACAAATAGCTACAGTTTCCACTCATTTTGTAGCTATTGAATTATAACGACGAAATTACTGTATATATATTTCAGTCAAAAGAGTAGTTATTTAGACACCTATGGACGTGGTCTGACAGACCCAGTGGGTGCTTTTCTTTTTATAACTGGAAACCTGTATTGTAGGGTCATAGTAAAAAATGGTACATCCTTGTTTTAAACAGTGCAGGACCAAAGACACGGGTTAAACAGGAAGATCTGCTTGCTAATTGCATTTACTTTAAGCATTGGTTGACACCTATGTTTTCATAACCTCAATCTCATTTTTAATGTAGCAAAATATTCCTTCTACTGATATGCCAAGAGTAGGATCTAAACTAGGATTTATTGATTGCAACAATGCGAAAAGCAACCCAAGCACTATCTTTCATATTTCGGACATGATGGCATATCCACATTGTATGTTTAAGGACGGGGATTTTGACAAATGGAGAATAATAGTGGGGGAGAATGTCAAAGTTTTATTTAATTTTCTTGCTTTTTGTTTATAGTTACTACACTGTTTAATCGCAGAATAGATTCAATATATATATATTAATTTTATGGTGGTAGGGATTACACCTCTAGACACTGACAGGATGGATGGTGGCAGGAATGGTACTTTCAGTGATAATATTTTAGGAGAGGGCCCTGACTCTCTCTATATTATATATATATGTATATATATATATATATATATATATATATATATATATATATATATATATATATATTTGTGTTCCTCGCCATACGCGTGTGCATTAATTGTGAATATATATTTACAGTAGAAGTCCAAAAATCAGGATGCCAGAAATCCGGACCACCCGAGAACCTGGACGTTTCGAAAACTCAAACTTTTTAAATTAAACATGATTTCAAGCATTACATGCACTTTTTTGTAGTGAACATTTTTTATGTTTACATTTTTGTCAAGTGTTTTCTAATTTTTCTTTGAAACTGCTCGTTTTAATAAATGAAGCATGCTGTATTTGCTAATGAATAATTAAACTATAAAAATTTACCTGTTCATTTCTTCTTTATGCCTCCTTAAATTTGAATTTTAAAAGTACTGCCTGAGAATCCAAAAAATCTGGAAATCCGGACCGACCCAATCCCCGAGCAATCCGGATTTTCGGACTTCTACTGTATATAGGTTTATTTGATGGTTGTTATAGTGTGGTCGTGTAGCTATAGTCAATTGGTGGATGTAGTTGCCATTTATAGGAAAGAATGTGCTACTGCACTGTTTGCTATGCTCTGTCCTACACAGGGCTTTCTGCATTACTGTCAGCAAACAGCCAGATAGCCAGCAGGTCACCCCTAAAATGATTTCTCGTTTACCATAACCCGAGCGAGCGTTTCGTCGGTGGTGGGTGGCGCAGCTGGGCGGAAACTAATTTTGCACTGCGTAAAGTTTGTGAGATAAATTTCCACGCAGCGTTCGATTGCGCGGACGCTCGGGTTACGATTAGCTACCGACGCCGAAGTGTGTTTTACTGGCATGCACTGCGCACGGCGGTGTTGCACCACTCGCCGAGATGTGGAAACCTTCTGATCGAGCAATCTGTCTACTTGGATCCGAAACAGCGTTCGTGATGTGGCACGTGCATTTAATTAACGCTCGTTGTCCGCAGACGCATGAATATTAATTCGGAATTTTTTTTTTTACTCGGCAATGATAATTGCGAGCCTGTTAATTGTTGCTCCGTAGTATCGCGGCTTTCACCTCGCTGGGTTTGCTTGCTCGCGATGTAAAAGCAGCGAAAAGGCACGGGATTCAATCAGCTTCATCACGGCGTGAGTCCGCCGAACAGTGAATATCATAGGGAAACGTTCGCTTGTTGCAATTGTGATGTACATGCCCCCATGGTGATTGAGTTTTTGGCTAAATTTTCACTTGTCTTGTACTTTGGCAAAAATAAATGAAAATATAACGCTCACTGCGATAATATGACATTTTTCAAGATGCTCACTTGTTTTGTGCCATGACAATAACAAGAGAACATTTTGACATGCGTCTTTTTCGTCGCTTGTCATAGCAAACTGAGCAAACGTGACGCTAACCTCACTGAGACGCTTGCTTGTTTCATCTAATCGCCGCGCGGCTGCCTCCCTCCCTTTTGTCGTTCCCGTGAATCCGCACCCGCTGGCATTGACTCGCTGTCGCTCTCCGTCCGCAGACTGTGTGGTCGTGCAACCTGTGTCGGAAGAAGCAGGAGATCATGGCGAAGACGGGCGGCTGGTACCACGGCCCGGGCGGCAAGCCCGTCTCTCTCGACCTTGACTCGGGCAGCGAGACAGCATCTCAGGCGAGTCGGCCGGACGCGTCGCCGCCCGAGAAGAAGCAGACGCGGCAGCAGAACTCGCAGGCGGACAGCGGCATCGGCTCGGAGCGCGAGAGCACGGGTCGTCCGTCGATCTCGCGCACGGCCAGCCAGAAGGGCCGCGAGCTGAAGCGGCAGTACTCGTCCGAGCGCGCCGAGCTCGACCACGAACTCCGGCGCGGCGCGCCGCCTCCCGACCCCCGCGACCCGCGCGACCTGCGGAGGACGCCGTCGGAGGCGCGGCGGCGCTCGGAGTCGGCCGACCCGGAGCTGCGCTACCGGCACGAGCGCGAGCGCGCGCTCTACGCCGACGAGCAGCGGCGGCACCACAGCGACAGCGCCAGCTCGCACACGGGCGAGCGCTCGCGCCGCGGCTCCGCCGGCGGCGAGCGCGCGCTGCACCGCGACTCTCCCGACCGGCACCACGCGTACGCAGCGGTGGAGCACCGCGCGGAGCAGCGCGAGCGGCGCGCGTCGACCGGCGGCGAGGTGCGCACGTCCGACGTGCTCGAGCGACGCTCGTCGACGCGCGGCGACAAGGACGCCGAGCGCGAGCGTCACCGGGGCAACCGCGAGCCCGAGTACCACGAGAGGCAGCGCAATCACCGCAAGGATGCGGTGGCGGCGGCGTCGTCGGGAGGGGTCGCGGGGATGCTGCGGGACCCGGAGAAGCCCGGTGGCTGCGAGACGCCAACGCGGCACCCGGCGCGCGACATGCGGCCGCGCAACGGCGAGCACAAGGACGCGGGTCGCCGCGGCGACGACGTCGGCGAAGGCCGCAGCTCGGCGACGCTCGAGAGAATGAAGCACGAGGCGGAGCGCGGCGGCGGCGGCGGCGGCAGCGGTGGCGACATCTACCGCGACGAGCGTGGCAGCAGCAAGCGCGAGGATCGGGGGCAGCGCCGCGACCCAGATCGCGATCCCCGGCCGGAGAAATCGCGCTCCCACGACGTGGCCGAGCGGAAACCGTCGCGCGAGTATGACTCGCGTCGCGGGAGCGCGCGGGACGACGTCGCCGGCGGCGAACACGGCGGCGCGGGGGCGCCGTCGCGACAGTCGCTCTCGCGGCAGAACTCGCGCGACTACGACGTGTACGGCGTCGACAAGAGCCCGCCGCTGCTACCGCGGCATCACCTGCGCGAGGACGACCTCGCGGCGACGATGCGCGACCTCGAACCCGCGCCGCCGAAGACGCACCTCGATCCGAGCTCGGCGAGCGCGAAGAGCTACAAGGGCGGCAACAGCACGAGCCGCCGCAAGGTGGAGACAATGCTGCGCAACGACTCGCTCAGCTCCGACCAGTCGGAGTGCGTGCGGCCGCCGCCGCCGAAGCCGCACAAGCACCGCAGCAAGAACAAGCAGCGGCGGCAGCACAGCCTGAGCAGCTCCGACGACGAGATACGCTCGACGCCGGAGTGCACGAGCTGCGACGACGGCGAGATCGAGAGCGAGAGCGTCAGCGAGAAAGGTAGGTGGCGCCGCAGGCACGTCGGCGGTCTGAGCGATCGCGAACGGAGGGAGTTTTGTGGCGGTTTTTTTGTGCTGGTTTCTACTAAAGCTATAGTAATCTATGAATGACAGGGGATAATTGTGTGTGTGTTTCTGTAACTATGGGAATGTCCGATTCCCATCAAAATTGAAAGTGATCTTACTAACTTTGTGATGCTTTCTAATAGAATTGTCTTAAATTATGCACAGTAGGTGGTAAGTACGTGTACGTCTCTATAACTGTCATCGAAATATACGAATCTCTGTCTAATCGAATGCCATCTCATAACGAGGTTTCATGACTCCAACTTGGTAACATTTCTCAATTTGGTTAAGTGTGAGTTAACATGCACGCGATGCTAACGCGCCGCGCCCACTAATCTAGTTTAGCATAAATGTAACTAACGTGTGGCTCGTGGGGGCGGCGAGTCTTTGTCTCGACTAACCTCTCACCCCGCTGTGAGCTCACGCTGATTGTGTCTTAATGCCTGCAGGCGATCCGGAACTGTGGGATGAGCCGTGGAAACGGGATGAAATATTGGCGGCAAAAATTAAAAAGTTCCTAGCGGTGAGCGAACGCGTTGTCTTCCCTGCCCGTCCCTGCAGCGCGGGGACTGTCCCTTCGTCGCGGGGGCCATCCCTTCCTCACGGGGAACTGTCCCTTCCTCGCGGGGACCGTCCCTGCAGTGCGGGGACCGTCCCTGCAGCACGGGGCCCGTCCCTGCCGTGCCGGGGACCTTCCCTTCGTCGTGAGGGCCGTCCCTTCCTCGCCGCACGTGTGAGTTTGAGGCCGCGAGGGGGCGCCATTGTTGCACCTCGAGTCCGTCACACGTCATTGCTGGCAGCCGTTATCGCTGAGTGGTAGCAGATGACGCCGGTGGTTGCTTAGCACAAGGCTGTCCGCCCACTTCCCCACAATCACAAGCGAACGAGTGCCTCGATTTTTCTACCACTTGATTATTCATTGTTAATTGTTGACTAGCATGATCGAGGTTGTTTTTCCCATGTTGTTGTCATGCTTAAATAATTAGTCCTGCCCTTCATTAGACCCGCCTACCAGTCCTTGTATGCTTCATGGAAACCTGCCTTTGTAGGCCATATTCGTCATGGAAACCTAGCTTCACTTCCAGTTTTCTTCATAGAAACGTACAAGCCATGTTCTTCATAGTAACCTTGTACGTGTAGTCTTTGTACCCTGTACTATTCATTGTAACCTTGCCCTTGTAGTCTTTATGCTTTGGCGAAACCTTTCCTTTAAACCTGTATGAATTGAACACCTATCATTGTAACCTGCATTCTTTATGGAAACCTATCCTTGTAACCCATGTTCTGCATGGTAACTTACATGTCTAACCTGTATTCGTCATGTAAACCAAGCCTGGTATCCCACTCGACCCCTTGTACACTCCTCATGGCAGCCTACCCTAGTAATCCGTTAGGGATTCACATATTCTTCACTGAATCTTAGTACTCCAGTAACCCTACAAACACTCCGTGAATTCCGCACAATGGGAAATTCTGCATTATTGTAAACGTAAAACGTGAAAGGGCACAGGAAATTCTCATATCCATATATGCAACTTGCCACAACGAGGCATAGCCATGGCATTCGTGGCATCATCATCTGGCCACCACGTAGAGCGGTTGTCAGGATGACGTGCGGCGGTGAAGTGTGACAATCTCTGCCTCCCCCAACGTGGCCTCTTCCTTCCTGCACGTCGCCTCTTCCTGTTTCAGCCTCCTCTTTCCCTGTAGAAAACACTGCTGTCAACGCCCTGTTTTTGGTTTTGTTCTAGGGGAACTAGATACCTATGAGGATGTGCGTAGAGTAGTGTCGTTAGCAGAGTTGTCAGATGCAAAAAAGAGTATAGTGCGCTTTGGTCGGGGGCGTTCGTTGGAGGACGATAGTGGGAGCTTGTCCGAGCCCCAAATTAAAGACTCTGGCATAGACACGAGCAGCTGTGCAACTCTATGTGAGGAACCGACCAAGGTAATGTTGCCCGAGTGCCCATTAGGTGGCGCTAGCGTCGGAGCACAATTTTGGTGTTGCTCGCTGAGCTCCTTCTATCTCTTCTCGTTTGTTGCTCGCACTATGGCGTAGACCGGCGCCGCATGTTCTCCAATGCCATGCTGCCGGCGTGGAGAACCGGCCGGTGCGCTGGTCTATAGTGGCGCTGTCTCGGCACGATTTTCTTGCAAACCCATCCTTCGCTTGCTGGAGGCGCGTGGCAGCCTCCTTTTTGTGGAGTCGAGTGGGTCAGCTAGCCAGAGCTATGTCCCTCCACGTTTAAGTCGGGTGTGCCCTAGTTGTGGGGAAAAATTCCCTGCAGGTTGCCTATCGTTTAATGCAGGGGTTCTTAACCTGTGGTCCATGGACCCTTTTGTGGATCGGCTTCAGGGGGTCCGTGAACCCCGTTGTATGCAAAATTCTGTGTTTATGCGCATTTTTCTGGGGAGGGGTCCGTAGCTTTCACCAGATTCTCAAAGTGATCCATGACTCAAAAAAGGGTAAGAACCACTGGTATAAAGCGTATCTACCATAGCAACAGCAGCAGCAGCAGGAACCAACGTAGCCACTCCACGGGAATTTCTAGAATTTTGTGGGAAGCCTGTTCGAATATACGTGGGCTGCTGACATGTCGAATTAATAATCGAAACCGGATAAGATTAAGATTAAGGGTGGGATTCGTTTAAAGCTTGCCGCATTAGGCAACACGGTGATCAAGTATGGTGATCCCAAAGATGCCCCCTCCCAAAGATCTTGTGTCGTATTGGCTTTCATGGCTGGCACGCCCTGATCGGTGGTAACGTTCGGTGAGATGCGAACAAGCAGAAGCATGGGTTTGCAGGTATCTGCATGCTACACGGCAGTCGTGGCGCGGCCCACATTTAGTCATTCGAAATCGTAAGGTTCCTACCACACGCTCGCGGGGGGTGGGGCGATGGTTGTTTTCGCCCTCGCCCGTTGTCCGCCGAAAAGTTTCGAAAGCAGGTTGTGTTTCACTCATAGATGTCTGGTTCCCTTTTAACTTCTGACGCTACATTGTACGTGCCGCTTTCCGTGTGATTTGGTATATCTTACTGTATATATTTATATGTATACATATATATATATATATATATTTATATATATATGTGTGTATATGTATATATATATGTATATATTTATATATGAATAATACACTCGTACATACACTCAGATGTTTTCACCAACATCGTCATGGAAGTGTGCTAATGCAATACTGTTTAGTTTTTTTCCTGTATATGTACGTGTGTTGTGTTCACGGGCGTGCGTGTGTTTAGTTTGCACATTTTCCTTCCCACGTTCGTTTACAATTGTTGTTTTTTGCCCGTACAGACTAACGTCGTTATATATCATTGATATTATATATAGTGTTTGCACGTTACCATGGTTACCAGTCGGTGATGGCCAGAGTTTGTGTGAATCCAGGCTCCAATGTGCGCGTTAGTATAATTTTTTCAGTGAGAAAATACACTGAAATTTGTTTAAGAAAGCAGTGTATACCTGCTCTGTGAGGAGCATATCGACTACACACAGAAATGATTAAATGAGGCTTTGTAAGTTCACCTGGCTGCCATGCCTCACGAGAGAATATCATGTGGTACCATTCTGAGATCACATTTCGTACCCCTACGGCTTACACTTTCAACAAACTCTGGATAACGCTGGTGTCTCTGGATTACCTATTTATTGCACCATGTCAAATTGTTAAAAATGGGGGGCGTGTACTTCAACGTGACAATATTTAGAAGCACCTCAAGATATCGCTCCTAGTTTCTAAGATCTCTAAGACATTAGATGCCATTTTTAGTTTAAGATTGTATTCGTGATGGGTGTTACTCTCGTGATTTACATTTCGGTTTGCAAACGATTCATGTGCGCCCATGTGTTGTAACGTTTCCTTTGATATGGTGCGAATCATTGCATTGTGTGACATTGGAATGATTATTATCAGTCTGAATTCTTTGCAATTGAATTCATTCAGTGCATCTTCACTCGCTGATGGTTCTCTTTACTGTTACAGCATCCTGTAACATGGCAACCGAATGCCAATGGTACAAAACTGATAGGCCATATGATATTGAAGAAAACTGTGAAGGACGGTCAAGGTCGCGATTCCAGCGCCATCTTGGGGCTGAAGGTCGTAGGCGGGAAGATGACCGAGTCCGGACGCCTTGGTGCTTTCATTACAAAGGTTAAGAAGGGCAGCATTGCCGACACTGTGGGACATCTCAAGCCTGGTAGGGATACTCTCTGTGTAGACACTTGGTGAAAGGGGGGCATGTCCTGGATCGCACCACTATGAAGAGATCTCGGCCGGCTAATCTTTCACCTAAACCAATTATCACAAACCGGAATGCACCCTCCTTCAGCAGACGTTGCTGCGTGACCCATTCATTGTCAGTTCGCGTCATTTTTCGTGTTTGGCATGAAACAACCAGGGGTAACCGTTGGTGGCGCAACGTGCCAGATTGTAGGTGCTGCTAGGACATTCCTCCCTTAACCCTGTTGTTGTGTGCGGCGTGGACGCGATGTTGTGTGGATGCGATGTTGCATGGATGCGATGTTGCGCGGATGCGATGTTGTGTGGATGCGATGTTGTGTGGATGCGATGTTGTGTGGATGCGATGTTGTGTGGATGCGATGTTGTGTGGATGCGATGTTGTGTGGATGCGATGCTGTGCAGAAGAGTTTGATTGTCGTCCTAAAGTCTCGAAGTGCTCGTATATGATAGGGGGGAATGTGTGCCGCTTGACAGCCAAGGCTATTATGAACGGACTTCCATACACCCGCACGGGAGCAGCCTGGGAAAGCATTTTAGCTGTGGATGACTGCTGAAGAGGTTTGGGGGGCATTGAGACGCGGGCTTTCAGTGGAAGAGGGGGCGTTGGGGAGGGGAGCTTGGGGAGGGTGGGAGAGGAGGGCGGTTGGGGGGAGGCGGGGGATGGAAGAGGGGGCGTCTGGGGGAGGCCTGGGGAAGGGGGAGGGTGTGGAGCGTGGCCAAGCAATGTTTAATTCTAATTGAATCGGCTTTCACCACCGGATGCGCTAACGCTTCCCTCACGGCCGCCGGCAACTTTTCCATCGCTTATATTGGTGATCTCCTCGCGTATATATATTATATATTATATATATATACATATATATATACACAACACATATATATATATATAGTATATAGTTATATATATATATTAT
>NW_014577904.1:38171-52618 GCF_000485595.1 Priapulus caudatus | reverse complement strand
ATGTTGTGCGGCCATCGCGATTTGTGTGGCATGGCGACGTCATGTGTGGATGCCGATGGTTGTGTGGATGCGATGTTGTGTAGTATGCGATATTGTGTGGATGCAATGGTTGTGGTGGATGCGATGTTGTGTGGATGCGATGTTGTGTGGATGCGATGTTGTCTGGGTGCGATGTTTGTGAGCGGTGTAGATGCGATGTTGTGCGGATGCGATGTTGTGTGGATGCGATGTTGTGTGGATGCGATGTTGCGTGGATGCGATGTTGTCTGGGTGCGATGTTGTGAGCAGTGTGGATGCGATGTTGTGTGGGTGCGATGTTGTGAGCGGTGTGGACGCGATGTTGTGTGGATGCGATGTTGTGAGCGGTGTAGATGCGATGTTGTGCGGATCGACGTTGTGTGGATCGATGTTGTGTGGGTGCGATGTTGTGTGATAGCGATGTTTGTGGTGGGATGCGATGTTGTGTGGATGCGATGTTGTGTGGCATGCGAGTTGTGTGGTCATGCGATGTTGTGTGGGTGCGACTGTTGTGTGGGTGCGCTGTTGTGTGGACCGATGTTGTGTGGGATGCGCGATGTTGTGTGGCCATGCGCATGTTGTGGGGTGGCGATTGTTTGTGTGGAATGTAGATGTTGTGTGGCATGCAATGTTGATGTGTGTGCGATGTTGTGTGGGTGCGATGTTGTGTGGACGCGATGTTGTGTGGATGCGATGTTGTGTGGATGTGATGTTGTGAGCGGTGTAGATGCGATGTTCGGCTTTTCGCTCGCTCGCTTGCGTCGAGTCCCCCGAGTGTCGATAACCACCACTGCTGTGTACCTCGCGTGTGCGCAGTTCTGCGCCTGTAAATCCCCTATGAATTAATGCGTGCCGGCCAGCGGCAAAGGGGAGGCACCGTGGCGGCGGCGAGGCAGCGCCGCTCATTCGAGTTAGAAGGCCGCAGGGGGGTGGCGGGGATGGAGTTGAATGACGGATGGGCAATCGCCAACTTGCTTCCAAATTCTCCGATTCTCGGTGGGGCGAGCAATCGGCTGGTCGTGTGGTGGTGGGACGAGGCGGTGGATCCGGCAATGGAGACGCGGGGGAGGTGTTTCTTAAAATATGCGAAACATCAACCGGCGTAATGTTTCGCCGCGCGATTCGGTGTGCGCCGGCTCTGTGGAACGGCGCGTTCTCCTTCTGTTTCACGGCGGAGGCGAGGTCCTACGAGTGGGAGATGGGCCGCGGTCGCTGACGGACCGCGAGTGTTCGAGCTCAGGTTGTCACGACGATGATGCTTTGAGTCGAAGCACGGAGCGGCAGGTGGAGCTGGTCGTGCGAGCGAAATCTAGACATAGTATATATATATCAAGAGCTAATAAACACCAATATATATATATATGCAGCGACCTTCTCTGCCGGATCTCACTGTTGCCGAGCCAGCTGGCACTATGCGCAATTATGCATTGATCTAAAATATTCCTATACTATATATAGTCACGTGCGTCGCGCCGCTGACTTCTTGCGTCTCACACAGGTGGCGTCTGCGTGCGTGCGTGTGACAGTGCGTGCGTGCGTGCGTACGTGTGTGTGTATCAGTGCGTGCGTGCGTGTGTGTGTGTGTGTGCGTCAGTGCGTGCGTGCGTACGTGTGTGTGTATCAGTGCGTGCGTGCGTGCGTGCGTGTGTGTGCGTGCGTGCGTGCGTGCGTGTGCGTGCGTCAGTGCGTGCGTGCAGCAGGCGACTGCGGCCGGCAGGTTACGGTGCTTAATTGTGACGAATTTATCAGGAATAGGAAAGGTTTCCCTTATGATGAACATCCATATGTGCTGTTTTTGCGACGGCGCGGTTTACACACATAATTGTAATCTGTTGAAAATTAAAACTGTGGCAGAAACAAGCAATGAGGTATTCGAAACAGTTTCTACTCAGGATTAAAAGTGATTGTTTTGGATAAATTGTACTATTCTTTTTTAAATATATATATATATCAGGGGTTAATAATGACAAATGGTTTGTAAAATTTTCAAATAATTTTCAAATAATTTGTCATTATTTGCCCCTGATATATATATATATATATATATATTATATACTCAGAAATGAATCAAATCAATTTTTGATTCACTCCTGATACTATACATATGTCCATAATGGCAGCGACTAATACTCTAGTCATCTCGTGAGATGAGTTCATTGAAATGTTGATGAAAAGTTATGGCATTACACGCATTCCAAAAGCATTGAAGATCTTCTACAATACCCTACAAGACCTTCGGCACAACACAAACGTCATGGGAGGTGTGACTGTCCTGCTCTCGGGCAACTTTTGCCAAACCTTGCCAGTCATCGCCAAAGGAACAAGAGCAGATGCTGTCAATGCCTGCATCAAGTCGTCCTTCCTCTGGAGCAAGGTGAACCGCCACAGCCTGAAGACCAACATGAGGGTGCAGCTCAGCGGCGATGAAGAAGCTGGCCGCTTCTTTCAGCAACTGCTGGCAGACTCGCCACCACAGCTGATGGCCAAGTCAAGCTGCCATTCGGCAAAGCAGCGGCGGACATCACCCAGCTGATGACCAGTCTTTCCAAACCTCCACCTCCGATACCAAGACCAAGACTGGCTCAGCGAGCGAGCCATCCTTGCTCCTAAGAATTTGGCTGTGGATGACATCAACGCCAAGCTGCTGGAGCAACTGCCTGGCGACCCAACGAGTTACAAGTCGATGGACACAGTTCCTGATCCTGACCAGGTGGTGCACTATCCGACCGAGTTTCTCAACAGCCTGGCGCCTTCAGATCTGCCACCACACAACTTGGTGCTCAAGGTTGGCGCGCCCATATTGCTAATGCGCAACCTGGATGCTCCCAAGCTCTGCAACGGCACAAGGCTCACAGTGAAGCAGCTCATGCCCAGAGTCATCGAAGCCAAAATCATGACAGGCAAGGGCAAGGGCAAAAATGTATTCATCTCAAGGATCCCGCTCATCCCATCAGACCTGCCATTTGAGTTCAAGAGGCTGCAGTTTCCAGTCAAGCTAAGCTTTGCCATGTCCATCAACAAGGCCCAGGGTCGCAAGGTCGTTGGACTCAACCTCAGTGAGCCAGTGTTCTCCCATGGCCAGCTCTATGTGGGGTGCTCCAGGGTGGGTAACCCAGACAACCTCTACATCCTCTCTCAAGATGACAAGGCCAAGAATGTTGTGTATACCAAGAAGCGCTGCAGAACTGAACAGAAGTGAAATTCTTGGGACAGATTTAAAATATCCGAATAAGATCAGTACAGCCATGATGGCAGACTAAATTCTAGCTCTTTTCTCCTTTATCCCGGGCATCGCCGGGTAGCCCAGCTAGTATATATATATATATATGTATATATATATATATATATATATATATATATATACGCAAGCAAGCACACGCGCACGCGCGCACGTACGCACGCACGCACGCAGTCACACAAACAGCACAGGTGTACATCTTCATGGAAACGGAAAACACATATCTCCTCAGTTTTGCAACAGTTCCGTCGTTTTGCAAAAACATTTTTCTAAGTTAATAAGCTAAGTCATGTCACAGTTCCTACTTCCTATCTACTCTTGTGTATGCCTGTCAGCAGGGTTATGAGTTCAGACGGGCTTAGTGGCGGTGAAGCGGCGGTGAAGCGGCTGGATACGACGCTAACACTTGCGTTGTCGCGACCATAACCCAGCGGGGCGTCTGGTGTGTGTGTGTGTGTGCGTGCGTGCGTGCGTGCGTGCGTGCGTGCGTGCGTGTACTAGCTGTGCTGAACAACGCTGCAGCTGTATTGACGGGTTTCTCGTAACTAGGTGTACTGCAGACCCCATCAGACCTGGCACCCAGTGACCTGCTTAAAATATAGTATTGATTACATCTGCGGGCCGTGATGATGCCCGAGCAGCGAGCGATTGACAGACAAGGTGTAATTGTTGGCTGCCGAACTCTGACCGTCTTCTGCGGCAAACTACTGACGAATGCAGAGCACATTGAAAAAACGATGCGCCGACGAAAAATAACAACAGTAACGACAACGACAAAAGCAACAATAACAACACGTAACAGTTCACATAACAGTTGCTATAACGACACACAAATAGCATAAAATTGTGATGAACGTCGTAACGTGGGTTGTTGTCATCGTCGTCGTCGTCGTTGTTGTTGTTGTTGTTGTTTTGACATTATCTTCTCAGTGTGCTTTCCGCAGCGATTAATGCTTTTGACGCGCGTGAACGTTCGGACTAGCGTACCTCATCAATACGTATTTACGAATAATACAAACAATGGTGAAATCAATGGGTGAGGGATGAAATATTAATTAGTGTGGTATGATCAATCGCGTGCACTGAGATGGCTAATGCACAGGAGCTGTACAGCACTCTGAGATGAGCAGAACAACGTGGCTGCCCCCACCTCACTGGCTATCAGTGTATCTCTCCCTCTGTGCCTCCACTCTCCCATTCTCGGACTACCACCCCTGATCTCCCCCTTTTAATCTCATTTTCTCTCTCTTTGTCTCTCTCTCTCGCTCTCCCTCTCTCTGTTTGTCTCTCTCTCTCTCGCTCTCCCTCTCTCTGTTTGTCTCTCTCCTTTCCCTCTCTTTGCCTCTCTATTTCTGTCTGTCGCTCTCTCTCTATTTGAGTGTGTCTCTTTCTGCCGCTGTCTGGTTCATTCTGTACCATATCTATATATCCATCTTCCTGTCCGTCTGTCTGTCCTGTCTGTCTGTCTGTCTGTCTGTCGATCGGTCGGTCGGTCGGTGTGTGTATCTGTCTGACCGCCCACCCGCCCGTCCGTTCATTCGGTCCGTCTGTTTGGCTGGCTGGGATGGTTGACTGGGTGGCTGTCTGGCTAGGTATCTGTCTGTCTGTCTATCCATCTATCTTCTATGTATATTTATGTACTAGATATGTTATATAGCTCGTATACGTGCTTATATACGTGTACATCCATGTTAGCCACTACCTCGATCTTTTATCAGATGATTGATATCAACAATTCGCCAATTGCGCAGTGGTTTCCGCTGCGGCCTGGCGTGTTGCTGCGAGAAGTCCCCACACAGAGCTCGCCTCTCTCTGTCCCGCACGAGGGCGCTGCTCGCTCTCCCCGTGCGGCGACAGAGGTGGTTGCGATCGGCCATCGTCGCGCGCGTCCGCAAATTGCTGAAGCGAATTCCTGCGCCTTTGCCCCCGCAGCACCGCCGCCGCCGCCGCCGCTGGTCACCGGCCGCGCGTGCGAGGGAGGAGATGGGGGAGGGCAGCTACGTCACGCGGATGACCATTGTGTAATAGCAGTCGGACTAAGCGCGCGCGCGCCAGCGAGAGAGAGAGAGAGCGAGCGAGAGAGAGAGAGAGAGAGATCAATACCCCAGCGTGCATGGCGCGCGGTGGCATGCATGGCTCGTGAATAAAATATGCCGAGCCCGAGCCGCGAGCAGCGGGCCATTACGCAAGTGGCGCGAGAGGTGAAGCCGCAATCCCTCGCCGCCTGTGTGCGCGGGGAGCAACGGCGGTCCGGCTGTGCCGTCGGGTCAAAGGTCACGGCGTCGGGAGGCCGCCGCGGAGAGACGCGAGGGTGTCGTCAGTCGCTCTGTGTCCCGCGTCACGAGGTTGGGGGGGGGGTGAAAGATCGGAGGTCATCTCGTCCATGTCGTATTGCCATACGGTCGCGGCAGTTGTGTCACAGCGTCGTTTGGCAGAGAGGCACGGTATCCTATGCTTTCCGCGTGCATGTACGATCTCAGGGATGCTTGTGTGGGGTAGAACGTGCTGCACGATGGGCGCACCATCTCTCTGGTGGCTTTACGGAGGTTTGGGGGAGAGATTGGAATCGCATCATTCCCACGTCGATGTTATGCGCGGTGGTTGTTATGCAGATAGCGTTGCGGTTATAATTGGTTTGCGGTGGCTTTATGAGAAGGAGTTTTAGAGAGTGACCGGAGGTCTACTCAGAAATGACGCTCGTCATGCATTTCTCACCCAGCATCATCTATTGTCGTTGTCATCCTAGTCGTCTTCATTGTGTGACGTGATCATCTTTGTCACCGTTGTCACATGACAAAGTTGTTTCCGTCTTTGTTGTATGATACCGTTATCATTCATGTTGTCATTGTGTGGCGTAGTTATTGTTGTCACCGTTGTCATGGCGCGGTTGTCGTCATTATCTTTGTCATTGTTGGGTGATACAGTTATCATTATTGTAGTCATTGCGACATTGTCGTCGTTTTCACTGTCATCGTGTGACACGGATGTCATCATAGTCATTGTCATGATGTGACAAAGTTGTCATCATCGTTGACATATGTCACATGTGGTTGTTATGATTGTCATGTGTTATGGTCATCGTTATTGTCGTCATTGTTGTCGTGCTAAGTGGTCATCATCATCATCATCATCCTTATCATCTTTGTGTGACACAGTCATTGTCACCGTAGTTATTTTTTTATTATCATGTGACACGGTCGTTGTCATTGTTGTTATCATTGCTTTTGTGTGACACGGTCAACCTCATAGTTATCAATGTTGTCATGTGACAGGGTCGTTGCCACTATCATTGTTATCGTCGTTGTGTGACAGGGTATTTGTCATCATCCTGTCACCCGGTCATCACCGTCATCATAGTGGGACAGGGTCATTGTTTATGTTGTTTTTGTCATCATGTGACACGGTTGCTTTCGCCATCGTCATAATGTCGCACGGTCTTCATCATCAGTGGGTGTGAACTAGTTTTCCTTCGCTGTTTGTTGCCTTGAGATCTGTGCAAAAACCATGCCTGCTTAAATTATCGTAATCGAATTCCTGACAATGCGGAAGCCAGTCAATGAGCATGATAACGCGTGCAAACGTGTGCGCGCGTGTGTGTGTGAGTGGGAGTGTGTGTGTGTGCGTGCGTGCGTGCGTGTGTGTGTGCTTGTCCACGTGTGTGTGTGTGTGCGCGCAGGCGTGTGCTTGTCCACGTGTGTGTGTGCGCTTGTGCACTCACGTGTGTATGCGTGTTGACTGTTCGTTAGTGGGACAACGTGTGACACATTATAGTAAAATGCTAATGAGTTGTTGGAGCACATTAAGATAAAAACAGCACTTATGTGCCAGAAATGCATTTCGTCTGCAATCCAGGCATTATGAGACGTGCTATCAATAGAGAATACATAATGTCAAGAGTAGATAATAACAACGTATATGACACATAATAATGTTATATTATCTACTCTTGATAATGTGAATGTGTATTATCTGATGGGAGTTAATCAAGCAGTGCGAATGTTTATTTCGATGGGGACAAGGATGCATTATTATCGCTGAGAGGGTCTATGTCCCCCGGGGTACTGCCGGAACGTACCCTGGGTACGGTCCGGTATACCGGAACGTACCCTGGTACTATATCTAATATTCCGGACCGTACCTCCCCTACTCCACTAACGAGTCTGGGGAGTCGCTTACGCCTACTCCCTAACCCTAACCCTAACTCTAACCCTAACCCTAACCCTAACCCTAACCCTAACCCTAACCCTAACCCTAACTCTAACCCTAACCCTAACCCTAACCCTAACCATATCAAATAGTGACCAGGGTACGTTCCGGTATACCTGACCTTACCCAGGGTACGTTCCGGCAGTACCCTGGGGGACATAGACCCTATGAGCATTATTATCATGCGTAGTGTCTAGTATCTTCATTTATAACTGTTGCGATATGTCACAGCTGATTAGCATAATTCTTTGAATCTTGGCGGAAGTAACTTGTAACATGTCATGTTGTAATGATCCACCTAAAGTTAAATACTCGCGAGAGGCTGCACATGCTAATAGGTCCTTTGTCTAGTACTCCACAGTCATCTCCACACTCACTGTACGCCATAATCTCGTTACTTTAAAATCCAATTCGAATTCTAGTCGGCTCGAATGACCTTTACCCTATTTGCGCCAGTTCTTAGAAAGTCACTTGACCTCATGATCAGCATTCAATCGCATTTCGGTAAACATCTCCAATCATTCATACCAACAAAAGTAAGGACGAAAAGGACGCGTATAGATAGAGCACATAGCGTTGTTCGTATACGAGCCTTGATGCCATACTAATAATATTCACAGTTTTAACAGGATCAAGTAACAAGGAGGTGAACGGTGCGGATAACCGGTGTGTGCGTGCCGACGTTGCGCTGTTACTTACGTGTCGTGTGTGTGTGTTTCCGCTGCAGGCCGATAGGTTCGGAGCTGAGCGAGCGGCATCGCACGTCGCAGAAGACGAAGGAGCACGTAAGCCTCGACCGGCGGCCCAGCGTGACGGTGACGTCACCGGGTGCTCGTGAGACGACCATGCTGCAGTCCCAGCCGCCTGAGGTCGTCGGCAGGATCGAGGTCGGTGGTGCAGACGCCTCGCTGGTTCTCTCGCACCCGGTGTTTCAAGCGTGCGCTCTATCTCTCTCTTTCGCTCTCGCTCTCATTCTTGCTAATTCTTTCTTTTGTCTCCAGTGCTATATTTTTCTCATGCACACACACTCTCTCCGACCTTCTGCCTCTCTCATGCACCACACACTCGTTCTTTCACTGTCTTGCCTTCTCTCTCTATCTCTCTCTCTCTCTCGCTCTTGCTATGTCTTTCTTTTGTATCAATATTTTTGCTATATTTCATGCTGTATTTTCCTCATGCACACACACTCCCCCACCTTCTGCCTCTCTCTTGCGCACTCTCGTACTTTCACTGTCTCCCCTTCTCTCTCTCTCTCTCTCTCTCTCTCTCTCTCTCTCTCTCTCTCTCTCTCTCTCTCTCTCTCTCTCTCTCTCTCTCTCTCTCTTGGCCCAACAAAATGTCTTGTTTGCGTCGACAATCAGTTTTGAGTGGCGTTGTGGGATTCCTTAGTGAGGCTGGATAGGTGGCGTGACGCAAGCGAGAGCTACAGGTTCTACCAATAACCAGGGGGGTAGCAAACCTAATTTGGGCGTGGCAAAGCCATGTGCAGTTTGTGTTCTGCACAGCTGACCGTGGCAGTAGGCCATTGGCTATTGACCATGTAATCATATCTACATTGGTCTGGGGTGTTAAGTGGCCCCCTTCCCCCCACTAGTTATGATCCGGACAACATATCGATACTATAGTACAATGGTCCCTGGTTTACCAGGTCTCTAATAAATTGGCGCATCACTTACATGATGTAAGTCTGCGAAATACAATGTATGTCGTACACGTTATTTTATAAGGAAGTATACATCGTATAAGGGAGGCAGAGCCTCAGTTAAATGTAATGTTTTCTGTAGAACAAATTCCATTCTTTCTTAATTGAACGTTGTAAAAACGATCCTTAACTTAAAATCAAACACGTCATTTTTGGCTTCTTAGTGTATTTTGAACCTAGTGAGTTCACAAATCTTTAGACTGAAACCTAGCTTAACTTAACTTAACATGAACTTAACCGAGTCATAAGCACTTGTTCTGTACTGCTCTAGTGTGCTTCACCAGGCATGGTGAGTTCTCACTGGCCCGAACATAGATACAATAGTTTTGTTGAAAGGTTAGAGCTACACACGAAAGTATTAGCAATAGAGCGCGTGCTGCATGCGCATGCAACGAGTATTGCGTAAGGTACGAGTAGGTGTGCATATGCGGCTGGGCATGTGTCCACTACTTAATCAGGAGACCACGACTTCAACGTGATATTTACATGGTTTCCGACCTGTCCCGATAAAGCAGGTACCACTGTATAGTTATGTTGATAGTGTCGCTACATGTGTGGGCAACACGCGTTGTACTCTTGCAGTTGAAGCTGTACCACAACAGCCAGCAGGCGCAGTTGCTAGTGATGGTGATGTGTGCGACCGAGCTCCCACTGAAGGCTGCGACGCACCAGCCAAGGAATCCCTACGTGAAGATGGTGCTGCTTCCAGATCGCAAGTAAGTGAGCTCCGTGTGCGCTCTGTGCGTGTTGTAGGCCCGGTCAGTGTGTGTGTGGGGGTTGGGGAAGGGGTCCAGTTGGATTAGTCTTCAGTAATCATTAGGAAAGTGGTTGTGAGGAGAAGGTGTTAAGAATAGCTGGATCTCACGTTTTTCTTGTCCATGCATTTACGAGTGGTGTAATGTCGAACATGAGACGTGAAATATTGCACCACTACGAAGTACCAAATGGGTACAGATAATGTGTTGAAACTAGTCGAGGTAAACTTTTCGTCTGTCATCCTTTTCGTTCAGGTGTAAAAACGTTGAGACCTGAGATGCTGCCACCTGCTGGGAAATATGCGGTCAATACCCAGATTGGGTCATCATTAGATCTCGCAACAGGCAACCAATTATTATTAACTCACGGGTAGTGGTAGCCTGTGTTTATCAGCGAATGATAATCTAGTGAGAAAAGGGGATCGAATGTGTGGAAGTTTTTTTCAATGAATAGAATGTGGAGAATAGAATCTCAGGGAACCGCCCAATGTATGACGCATGATCACGTAAATTTGTAACTAGATTGTAAATTTCATGGATTGTTTTAGGTATCTGTGTGATGAAACCATAGTTTGGCCATGGCAAGAGTGGAGTTAATTTTCCCGATACTGACACCACATTTAGTATGAATAAATAATGTCAGTGCAAGCATGATATCGGTTCACCCACATGAGTTTGGCTATATTGACAGCTTATGAAATAGCCATCTATTGCTATTAAATTGTGTAAACACTTTGTGAAGTTGATATCTGGTGATGCTAACACCTTTTGATGTTGACATTGGAAAAATCTGACACCTTGTAATGTTGACATCAGGTAAGGTTGGAATCTCATAATGTTAACCTTGTTTGAGTTTACCCATCATTGATGTCACGTGAGATTGACACCGTTGTTGACGTTTCAGTGACAAGCGACGGACAAAGACGGTGGCGATGACGTGTGAGCCGCGCTGGGACCAGACGTTCGTCTTCCAGCCCGTGCGTGAACAGGACTTGCTGCGACGCTCTCTCGTGCTCACCGTGTGGGACTACGACCGACACGCGATGAACGACTTCCTCGGAGAGGTATGCATGCACGTGAGGGGGGGGGGAAGAAGGAAGGAGAATGGAAGGAGGAAGGAGGGAGGGGGGCATGAGCAGGACCTGCGAGACGCTCCCTTGTGCTCACCATGTGGGCCTACAATCACCACGTGATGGATGGCTTCCTTATAAGGGTATGCACGCACGTGAGAGGGGGAATGGTGATGAAAGAAGGGAAGGCTAGGGAAGGGGTGAGAGCAAAAGCAAAGGGGGTTGAGAGCAGAAGCAAAGGGTGAGATTAGCAGAAAAGGGGAGCAGGAGAGAGGCGAGAGAGCAAGAGAGTGATGGGGAATGAGGGCCGAGAGCAGCGACGTGCGCGCAGCAGTGCGTTACACGGCGAACGAGTGATTAACATGGGAGAGTAATATCGGCAATAAATGGATGGCGGGGAAAAATGTGCGCAACGCCCGCATGCAATACACGAGGGAATAGGAATTTGCGTGCCGATTTTGCCCCAGCCAGCTGCATTACATTATGCAGAGATGCTATAGATCGGTCTCATCGCATTCAAATTTGTATTTGATAACTCCAGAGTGAAACTAAGGTTGTTTTGTTTGGTTGTTTTAGGTTGTGCTGGATCTAGGGGTACATCCACTGGACAACACACCACAGTGGTTCCATCTCAGACCTCATACTGACCATATATCCTTACCTTTGGCACATCAGGTATGCGTCCCACAAGTAGAGTGGTTGTTGCATCCAGCTATTATATATATCATGGCCGTACATAGCGGGACCCCCCCCTCCAGAAATTTAAATTTGCAACCCCCAGCGGGGTCATAACAATGTTTCCAGGGGTAGCTCGCTCTGGTCTAAGTCTTCTCTCATCTACTGCCCCCCCCCCCACTGAAAATTTCCTGTGTACGGCCTTGATATATATGTAGTGTTGATAGAAATGCCTGCAGGTTGGCATGGCCAGTTGATACTTGTAAGGTACAGATAAAGCGGGCAGGGACGAACAATTAGATCTACATAAATGAGATTCACGTTCAAATCGATTGCAATCCATTAGATGTAAAAACCATGAGAATGACCTTGAGGATAAATCGAGAATGACCTTAAGAATGTATAGCGTACGTATCAGAATATGCCATGAACCAAATCGACTATGGTATTCTAACTTGTGTGTAGGTGAGCAGATTTTTTCACCAGTAATCCTGTGATCTGATCAACATGTTCTTGTGTTTCTATGCGTGTGCAGCAGCACGGCCGACGACACTCGGACACGCGACACCAGGTGGCGCCCGCCGAGTACCTGATGCCGCCGCACGGCCGCATCTCCGGATTCAGCGATAGCGATCTGTCGGAGTTTGATTATGAGGACAGCCTGGCGGGCGGCGTGCAGAGTACGTATACCCCCCACGCACGCCCCCTACACAGTCACGCTCGCCACGCAGTGCACATGCGCGCGAGTGCGCGATAGAGAGTATGCCGCCGCTGCCTGCGCAATCCCCCTGCCACCTCCATCGACTGCTTACCTTTTCGCTTTGGTCATGCTGTTTTGTTGACGCGTGCGCGAGTGATGGAATGAGTGAGTGGTTATCGGCAGCAGCAGCGGAGGCACTGAGCCGCCCCCCCCCCCCGTGTGGCTGTCGCTGACCTGAGAGACTGCTGTTGTGTACAGTGACACTGGTGTGGTCTCGTCTGCCGTGACCGGTGCTTACAGACAGCTCGGAGAAGCCTGGTGTTCTAGGGATGGAGAAACTAGGGGTCAGCACGGGTCATGGCCGGCCGTCCCTCTGGACGATGTCCGGCCGCCTGTAGTCGAAAATCTTCGCTGGCATGCAAGCAAGCTGCCGCGCGCTGCCTCTCTCTGCCAGCTGCTGTGATTGCCTCTTCATCATTTCCACTTAAAACACTTTTAATCACTCGAATCGTTTTCGTCGACGTGATGTAGAATTGTACATGCTGCTGTTCCAGGACCATCTGTCACAACTCTGCCAATTCCGTACCTCCATCTAAACTCGTCTGTATAACGTAGGTTGCCATTGTCGGAACTGCTTGGATTGATAAAGCCTGCATGAACTGAGTATGAGTAATCTTGCGAAATCAAATGCTTACTACTTTAGGCAAAATACCAGTGACAATTGGAATTAATAATGAAATGTGATGTCTGCATTGAACCAATTCTCTCAAAGGATTGCAATTCTTAAAAGATCAAGACATTAAATGAGTTGTTGTTGTTCCTAAAATATGGCCTATCCCTAGTGAGAAAGGGCATGGGCCAATATCAACGTATGTGATACACAGTGGTAAATTAACCGACGAGAGGTCGATGCAGCACCTTGGTGGCAGAGTGTGAAACGACTGCGTAAGAATGTCGTTATAGAGTTACGGGAGGGACAATGACAGGTGTGCAAGACCATGCAATGTTCGTCATATTAGATGTCTAATGTATTTCAGGTGTTTTATCATTCTGCA
Organism: Priapulus caudatus; assembly: GCF_000485595.1. NCBI lineage: Eukaryota > Metazoa > Priapulida > Priapulimorpha > Priapulimorphida > Priapulidae > Priapulus > Priapulus caudatus. The sequence continues at coordinate 39,199 of NW_014577904.1, read as the reverse complement.
GTGATATGCTGCGCGTGATGTGCAGTGAGAGATGAGTGCAGGCCGTGGTGTGGTGGTGCGAGTGTTCGCGGAGATAGAGGCAACCGATAATCAGATAATGGTCCCGCAGTGATGGGGCTTCCTGGCGCAACGAGGGGGCGGGGCGGTGCGAGGCAGGGGCGGGGTCGGGAGGGAGGGGCAGGGCGGGTCAGGGCGTAACGTGTTGCTGAGGCTTCTTCTTGCAACTTGGCATGTTTACAAAGGAGCAGCGCTCTGTTCAGGTTCCACAGGTACGACAACTGTGGGCGAGGGCGGCAGTCTAAGTTCGCTAGCGAGTAGCGAGCTGACCTCCGACCTCGACGACCGGCGCCCTCTTGCGGGACTGAGCAGACGAAGTTTATCGCGGGACAGCAATCGGTCGCCGTCGCCAGAGCCGCGCGGACGTTCAGGCACCGGTACTTTCCACGGTTGTGCAGTTGTGTTGTGTATGGCTAGAGCGTCCATAGATGAGCGCCCCTCCCCCGTAGATGTAGAAGCGACCCCGGCGACGCCTCCTCGCCCGTGCCGACGGCGCCCGACTAAACCCCGGCGGCGGCGCCAGTGTCGGATGCGGTGCTTGCTGCAGCGATCACGCGCACGCGATCTCTGGCAAATTCCCAACGAGCAATGAACCCACAAAATGTGACCACGTAGGGGCAGGTCCCACCCATCCAAGGGCTGGTATCATGGGTGGGGCCGTGCTGAACTGGAGGCCGGCAGCATGGGTGGGGCAGTCCTTGCGCCGGGGACTGGCAGCATGGGTGGAGGGGGTCCCACCCCTCAGTAGCCAGTGTCATCATACGCTGCTAGTTGGCAGAGAGCCGAGATTTGACGGAGCATGCAGTGAGGTCGGTGCCGAAGCGGTTGGACGTTTAAAGGTTTTGCACGTGAAGCGAGACAACTGAGACACGAGACAGCTGAGACGTGAGACAGCTGAGACGTGAGACAGCTGAGACGTGAGACAGCTGAGACGTGAGACAGCTGAGACGTGAGACAGCTGAGACGTGAGA
>NW_014577904.1:33700-36490 GCF_000485595.1 Priapulus caudatus | reverse complement strand
CACACACACACACACACACACACACACACACACACACACACACACACACACACACACACACACACACACACACACTACCACACGTGTGCGCGCACACACACACGCACGCACACGAACGCGCGTGTGCACGCAGCGCTCGTTCGTTTGTTCGCGCGCACGAGCACCCGAGTTCTCTAGCCGTAGCCATGCATAATTTATGTGTTTTCCCACGACTGCATGTCATCTAGCCGTCGCTAGCTCTCGCAGACAATGTAAACAGCACGCGCGTTCAATATAGCAGCGATGCAGCCGTAATGTCATCATTCTCTCTCGCGTACGCCGACTCGCTGCCAATAACTCGCACAATGTTTAATGTCAGAAGCTGGCACACTGCCTCGCGCCGCGTTCTTATATACCGACGCAAGAGTAAGACGCCGTCGTCGTAACAGTCGTGCCACGTTCTTTTTTCTCTTGCCGACGCTTCGTCGTGTCAGCCGGGTCGTCCGTAGAATCGCGACGACCGATTTGAGTTTTGCCGTGCACTTGTCGACTATTGGCAGCGATCGTCCCCGCGGTAGCCGACTCTCGCGCTCGCGCGCCGGGCGACTCGCCCTCGAGGCGTGTGGAGGCGACGGTGACTCGTTCTGACGACGCGTGCTCGCACGCGCGCTTGTTTGTTGCAGTGGTGGAGCGGGACGAGCGGGAGCGCATCGCCGCCGAGAAGCGCGAGGCGGAGCTGCGTGCGCGGCTCGAGGTGCCCGAGCCCGGCGCGTACCCACGTCACCAGCGCTCGCCCATGCCCAGCGAGCGAGACAGCAAGCAGCAGCAGCAGCAGCAGCAGCAGCACGCCGCCCCTCGGGCGAAGTCGCCGCGCCGCGACCGGCTAAAGGAGAGCGCGCAGCGGTCTATGTCCCCGCTGGAGATGAGGTGAGAACAACATCATCATTGCTACGACATGTGAGGATGAGGGAGGCTGTCGCTCCGCCTCCCCCTGTGTAGTCATGAAAACGCTGAGTGTTGGATGACCATGGGCTCGTTGTCAGAAACAAGTTGAACAGAATTATTGTGTAGTGACCACCAGTGTAAGTGTTGACATTGGTGTTAAGTTTTTCTCGTAGGCCGCACCTCTACGCGCTGCGTATGACAAACTCTACCGTGTGTTTGTCAACATTTAATGAGAAAAAGGTGAACGTTAAGTGTAATCGTAGCTACTGTTATAGGAAGGTTAGGAATTTTGTTTCTGACGACAGGCCCCAGGTTCGATGTTAGGTGTTGGCCGTGAAGCTAAGAAGTCAGAGACGTGTGACTACTTGCGTTGTCGTCTGTGGCACGCCAGTGTGCTCTAACATGATACGAGAATAGGGTGACTCTCAGTGAGCCTCATGCTCTCAGTCACGATTGGTGGGGCACAAGGCCGTACGCAGGAAATTTTCTGTAGGGGGGCAAAGGTACTCCCCATGCCCCCTGTGCCCTAAAGTTTCGCAATTTCACATTTCTTTATTTAAAGTAATTTTTCTTTGATGATTTAAGATAACCTTTTGTCACATTTCTATTTTATTTCTAAAAGTGTACAGTATTTGTCCCATTAAAAGGCATACTCTGAAAATCTCTAGGGCGGGGGCAACTGCCCCTGCTGCCCCCCTGCTGCGTACGGCCCTGCTGGGGCAGGGATTTTGGGGGAGATGTTTTTGATATTTTGCGACGTAAAAATATCGCTCGTCTTCTCGTGGTGAGAGGTGTTGTCGAAGGGTAATGATGACGAGCGGATGCCGCAAGGATGATAGCGGCTCATTGCCATGGCTTCATCTCATACATCTGTCTACAATGTGAATGTATATCTGCCTCCCACCTACAACTGACGTACCACAGAGGCAAACCAATATCCCCCGGGAATTAAGCAACCAGTAGCTAATAACTGTATGACACGTGGGCAGGGTGGATTATGTTTGGTTGCAGTGTGGGGGCTGCTATTAATGATGGCTGTTTATCCGCCTGCGCACTCTAAATGGCAGATATGGTACAAGAAATATGACAAGTCGATTAAGTGGGAAAGCAGTGCACTTGCAGTTAGTGTTGGCTACGTGTATATATACCACGCTGTCCACTAGTCCTCACTGTTCATACTGCCGCTGATTACTTACAGGGGAGTTGTCATATTGGAGAGATCAATAATTATGCTAGGAGATCACATTTGTTGTTTTTGTCAATATGTCGGATAAACGACACATGCAATTGTATAGCACAATAGACCTTCACTAAGGTAGCCAACCTAGGTACAAAGGTAGTTCTGGTGACTCCTACTGGTGTCTTATTAGTTATAAACACAGCACATCCAGTTCTGTCGCTTTTTATCACGTAGAGTCGCCGAGGATAATGCTGATGATGCTTATAATTGTCTTGCTGTGTTGCAGAGGTAGGGGGCTCCACTCAGAGGGAGAAGGCACTCCAGACGACAGTATGTCGCCGAAGAAACGGCAGCTGCCTCAGATACCTCTCGATATGCAGGGGCAGAGAGATAAGGTAGAATATGTGCGTGATCGTTGTTGTGTAAGCTTATTACATGTATTAAGGCATCTTTGAGGTAAACTCAGTTTTGACTAGATCAGAAAAGTTTTTATAATAATTGTAATAATTGTAATAATTGTAATAATAATAATAATAATAATAATAATAACAATAATGATAATAATAATAATAGCATTTAAAGTGTTTAATTAATATTGTGTTCCCTCCTAGTTTGATATATATTAGTTATATATATATATATATATATATATATATATATATATATATATATATTATTATTTATTA
>NW_014577904.1:10003-31302 GCF_000485595.1 Priapulus caudatus | reverse complement strand
GACGAGAGGGAGAGAGAGAGAGGAGAGTAAGAGAGGAGCGGAGAGAGAGAGAGAGAGAGAGAGAGAGGAGAGAGAGGGAGTGACGAGGAGAGATCGGAGAGGATGAGAGAGGAGATGAGAGAAGAGAGAGGAGAGGATAGGGAGATGAGAGAGAGAGGAGAGAGAGAGAGAGAGATGAGAGAGACCGGATGAGAGAGTGGAGACGAGAGACAGAGAGAGAGAGAGAGAGGGAGGAGGAGAGGGAGAGATGAAGAGAGAGTAGATGTAGAGAAGAGAGAAGATCGGATCTCTTAAATCAGTTAAACCTTAGCATGCTTATTCGGCACTAGGTGGCGTTAGCTCATAGTAGTATGGATATCACTACACTCACGTCACTTCGCACTCGAGCAGCCTCTGTGATAAATTCGAATAAATTCGAATAAATTATGTGATAATTCGTTCTAAGTTAACGCTGAGTTTAGCCGCCATTGTCTCCCGTCCTCCGCAGCGAGTTCACCTCAAAGATGCAGCAGGGCGTGCCGACGACGACGCGTGTGCCGCCGCCGACGCGCGCTCCGAAGCCACCGATGAATCGCAGCTTCAGCAACAGCGACGTCGGCTACGAGAAGACGGACGGGAGCCTGTCGGACTCGGCCGCCGGCATGACAACCGAGGGCAAGCAGCGGCGGCCGAGCATCGGCGTCAAGGTCGCATCATTCGTCGGGCTGAACCGCAAGAGCAGCAGCACGTCGCAGCTGTCTGCCACGGGTGAGTGCATGAGGAGGTTAACACACACACGGTCATGGTGTAGCTGTCTGCCACGGGTGAGTGAGGAGCGTGCGCAGGTTAACACACACGGTCACGGTGTAGCTGTCTGCCACGGGTGAGTGAGGAGCGTGCGCAGGTTAACACACACACGGTCATGGTGTAGCTGTCTGCCACGGGTGAGTGAGGAGCGTGCGCAGGTTAACACACACACGGTCACGGTGTAGCTGTCTGCCACGGGTGATAGTGGAGGAGCGTGCAGATGGTCATGGTAAAGCAGCTGAAAGGCAGTGCGTTTCAGATTGCTCCCTTAAGTTACCGCATTCCCACATTCGCTAATACTTAATCGACCTAACGTGATCCGATTTCCACCAGTTGCAATGGGTCCTTCTAAAGCAGCGCGAGCCATTGCACGTTTCCCCATGTTTTCTTCTGCCAGGTAACTATGAAACCGTCTAACCAATAGGTTGCATGTGCATGTTCTGAGGTGTTCCGAGGTAATGAACCTTTTACTGTTAAAAAAACATGTTGCGAATCAAATATGTTTCGTAGTCAGCCAACTTCTATTAATCGAGCCGTGTCTAGAAGACCGAGAGCAGGTGATCGGCATAAAACATCTTTCTCGTCTCTGCTATGATGCTGCGCGTTGCCAACCCCCTGGTCAGAATTCTACGCTGACGTGCACGGTCATGGCTTTGCAGATACGGGAACTCTCCCTGGCGGGCGCAAGCGTAGCTCGGTGCAGCGCAGCGAGGAGGTGGGCATGCCGGACAACCTGCGCAGTAAGGACACGCTGATGACGAAGCAGCACTCGCGCGAGTCGAATGAGAGCGTGAGCAGCGACAGCTCCTCCCAGTGAGTCACCCACGCAGCGCTCTGTTCTAGTGTGATAGTGCCGCGTGCTGGGGGAGGGGAGGGTGGTGTTAGCACGCAGGGCACGTATGCCTATACGCTCGTTTCAAAGTTGTAATTAATGTTAGGCTCCATTGCAGAGCGGATAATGTGTACGTGGAAGGGAATACTAGTCCCCCCTCCGAATGCTCGTCTGTTTTTTCACGTAATGGTAGACAATAGCAGATACTCGTCATTAAACATCCCAGTTCAACATGCACGCTCACACGAACGCACGCACTCATGCACACATGCACGCACGCACGCACGCCAGTCCTGGATATCCTAGCCAGTACTAATTTCTAACATTTTGATTTCTACCATGTATAAACCTATAGTAAAATCCATAAAATTGAGCGAATCCTGCTCAGAAATAGTCACCTGGACTGTGGTACTGGTAGCTATTTTGAGTATTGCACACATGCACACACACACACACACACACACACACACACACACACACACACACACACACACACACACACACACACACGCAAATCTATTCACTCTAACAACGAAAATCTCGTGCATTCCGCGTGTCCCGGTCGTCATTTCGGCACGCGCGCATTGGCCTCCCTCGCCACCTCGCCACCGCGCCGCCTCGCCACCGCGCGCGCGTCAATCAAACGCCGCTTCATTTGCTCGGCGAACGTTGCAGGATCGCGCCGTGGAACGTCCCGCGCGTCGGCGGGCCCGACGGTCAGTTTGGCGACTTCATCGACGGCCTCGGCCCCGGTCAGCTGGTCGGCCGGCAGGTGCTCGGGATGCCCATCATGGGAGACTTCCTGCTAGAGCTGAGCGAACACGAGGGCCGCCTACACGTGCAGGTGCACCGCGCCAAGGGCCTGCAGCAGCGCGCCGGCACTAAGATGCTTCCCGGTAGGTGGCGCCACGCGAGACGACGTGCTCGTTCTGCGCTTGGAGAGGCGGCGGTCGTACAGTTGTGTCGTAGTGTAGTCAGCGGTTTGATAGGTGGCGCCACTTGGTCGCACGCCTGTGTGACATGCCCAGCACGAAGATGCCGCCCAGTAGGTAGCGCCACTAAATTATGTGCACGTAATATATCAAATACGTGATGCTGTTTGCAACATTTGCTTAGTAATGCTTTTTAAGTTGCTACGTGTTCTGATTATTTTGTGGCATTCTATATACCGTATACGACATTTTTTGTTTGAAAACGTTATGCTGTAGCGAGTGAACTATTTAGATTATCCTGATACGAAGGCACTGTATTGCTAATGAGTGAATTATTCAAATGGAGTTGCTCTTATAGAAAGTCCATGTAAAATTGCACTATATAATAACGTGGTTACTGATTGTGCACTATTGGTGTTGCAGCGCCTTATGTGAAGGTGTACATGATGGATGGAAAGCACTGTGTCGCAAAGGCCAAGACTACGATATCACGCCGAACGTTAGACCCTCTGTACCAGCAAGTACTAGTGTTCGCGGAGCCCTACCAAGGCAAGCTATTACAGGTGAGTCCTCGAATGATGTCGGATTTCATCGTACGATGCAAGTAAATGTTGATATAATAATATGTGCATTGTATAAAACATGGAATAAGTAGTGTATAACATCATGAGATGTATCGAAATGGATGGATGTGCGAAGTTTCGGAGACGTCGGTCAACACTTATTACGTTGTTTAGTCGATCCACTATAGTTACACCGCGTCGGCCGTGTTCACAGATCACAGTGTGGGGCGACTACGGACGGCTGGAGAAGAAGGTCTTCATGGGAGTTGCTCAAGTTGTACTGGAAGAGCTTGATCTCAGCACCGCCGTCAAGGGCTGGTACAAGTTGTTCCACTCCTCCTCACTAGTTGGCGCACCGAGCACGACTGGTAGTGCTTCCAGGAAGGGATCCCTCACATCACTCGACTCTGTAGGAACGATGGGGCCGCGGTAACCACGGCGACGTCAGCCCTTGTCGGCACAGCAACTGGGTAGGCGAACGCCGCTTCGGCTGGGGACGGTCGTTTGTGAGGTTTCCGGTGATGGTGGATCAATAGGACGATCGCTGTGGCAACAACCGATGGAGTGGCTGCATACATTGCGTTACCACTGCGACCGCGGATTGCCGTGAGACAGCGCGTGCACCAGCAGCCATCTTTACGAGTTTACTCCTTTCCTACGCGATTATTCGACATACTAGAGATCTTTGAACTTTGTAGTTAACACGCCATTTCTCTCTCGCTCGCCGAAGCCACTTTTCCTAGGCCTGTTTTCGCGTCAACGGGGTCACGGCGATAGGTTTTTCGTTTCTAGCGAATTAATTACGATTGGAGGTTTTGCTTCTCCTTTGAGGTCATGACTGGGCATGGGGGTCAAGGTCATCCTTTGTGACCATTGGCGTTTGCTAGAGACTCCGCAATGCTGGGTCAGCCACGGGCATTTCAATGACACTGGCAGCCACTTACATTTATCACCCAGCGTAGGGCAGGCTAAAGATGTACTAGTATTACGAAAGGCAGTGCACTATATAGACGAAGCCGCTATCATATTCGGAATGAGCAAGCGAGAGAGAGAGAGAGAGAAAGAGAGAGAGAGAGAGAGAGAGAACGAGAGAGAAAGAGAGAGAGAGAGAGAGAGAGAGAGGGAGGAGGTAAGAAGGGAAAAGTTCTCAAGTAGTGATATCCATTGTGTAGTCTCCTGCTCCTCCATGTAAGAAATGGAAAGAGTTGTGCCTTTGCTGTTCATGTGTAGTGCATACATGCGTGCGCGAGACAAGGCGTTGCTCTTGCTCTATCCCTGGTAGACGTGAGATTCACAGGGCAGTGCTACTCGCTAGGGGGCGCTGAGCGTAATTTTGTTCCTCGCCCTGGGCGGGGATTACTGCAGAACGTTGTGACCTGTTCTGCTGGCAGTATCGTAGACGTTAGGATAGAGTTGTTTGGTTTTGCTCATTACGACCAGTTGCTTTCGCAGAAAACGCACTTGGGTTCATCGTCACAAAAGCTAGAAGTTTAGCCGCTAGGGTTTTTATTTAATGACATTTCTCGAGGCACCCCGAGAGGTGCTTCCGACTTGTTGGCGACGACGACGACGATGACCGTAGGGATTCGAATCGCAGAACATTTCATTTTTATAAACGTACGCAAATTTCTCTTGCGTGATGATTTCATTTGCATATTTAGTTCATTTCGAACCGTTTCTGGTCGTATTCCAAAAGTCGGACGGGGCAGGGTGGTCTTGTGAGCCGATGGCTTCAATGTCTTGTTTAGGATTGTAATAAATCTCGAATATCTTACAAAGTAACGTATGACTAGTGAGTCGCCGTCGCGGCAGCGCACAGCGTTGTTTGTGTGCCGTTGATGGTGAGGCGGTTGCAGTTCAGTTGATAATAGTAAACGATACTATTCCCGATATACATACATCATCAACGAGCTGTCTGCTTATGACAGTTTCCCCGATCGTAAAGGCCTGGTTGCTAGGTGATGGTACGCACCAACTGCAACAACTTAATTGTGCTCCAGCACGCGTTCTGGCTGTGTACGATAAAGACGAGTTGCCCGTTATAGCATATTGCTATAATCACGATAAGTCTCTGTTGTTGATATTTACCTGTTAGTCAATAAGTATTCTTGCCTGCGAGATTAGATTTTAACTCGAAGAAATATATGAAACGACAGCAGTAGCTAGGCACGCGACGTCCTGCAACTTGCAGAGGGCAATAATCAATTAGTATCAGAGCCCCCGGGGACCAGGGGTCGACACCATGTTTTCAGGATTGTAGTCACCAATAATACGTAGGACCCAGGCTAGATTATGATAAATGTGGACTAATGAAACGGGGCCTTTCAATGTAGTACATTTTGTGCTAAAACTATTTAAACTTACCAAACATTACTCGAGAGTTTTTGTACTATACAGCAGATGCGTAGTGAAGGTAATACTTATCTATTATTATACTAGTTAGTTACTTGCTATTAAATAATTATAGAGAATTTTAATAGTGCTGTTTTAGCGTAGACTAGAGTGCAATTACGGTTTTGGATTCCTTCGAGTAAACTGAGTTTAATATAAAGTACTAGTAATATACTAATGCGCTAAACCCGTGCCGGGCACGCGTGGCTGCTGCATCCTCCTCGGCATCCCTCGTCGTGGTCGTGAGGATGCGGAGGCTGCGCGAGTTTGGCTTCGTCACCGGCCGGCACGTCGTACTGTAGTCGCTCAAATTCACACTCGACCGTGGCCTTCAGCTGCCGAAACACTCGGCTGGCTTCCCAGCGTTACTGAATGCGGCCGGGGGAGGGGCAGGGCGCCGACGCGTGGACGGAACAGGGGCGGCCGCCTCACTCCCGCCGTTTCAGATATTGTTAAGCACATAATACTTACGTATTCGGGTCATTAGTGTTCATCGTCGCACGTGGCCTACTTCGGCTGCATGGGGGCGCTAGCGCTCTGCTCTCTAGAAACGCGACCGGGCATATGTAATCGATGTGGGATCGTTCGTAGATGATCGTATTGGTCGTATGTGGCCCGATCATTCGAAGATGACCAGTTATGTGGTTGCGTTTGGAATGAAAGTTTGTTGGCTCATACACTCTTTTCATTATCGTTTCGCCATGCCTGTACGCTTGCTGTTAGTCAGATAGCAACCACTATACACCATAGTGCTGCCCAGACATCAGCAATAGATATGCTTATTGTGCAAGCCCTATGTAGCTGCATGGTGGTAGCTCGCCCTGCTGCTCTGGGCCATGCGACTTGTTGTGTTTCTAATATATATTTTATTGTTTATCGAGGACAGTGGGGAGCTTGCCAGCACTTGGGGTGGCAGAGGTGACCTCTTGACCTGAGGTTGAGTTAGGTGACCTCTTGACCCGGGGTCACCTGGGCTTTACTATGTGCACCATGCGTGTGGAAGTAATTCACATATTTTTTGTTTGCATTTTTCGTTTCTATATTATAGTTGTAGTATTCGTTTTGTTTCCTAAGCAAGGTATGGCAAGTTTTGTCCTATATTTCTTTAATCATTGTATTATGTAATCATGATAATAATTGATTACATCAATTGTAAAAAGCATTGTATTGTTGTTTCTTTAAAATTTAATAAAAACTATGGATTTTACAAGTAAATGCTTCTACGGCTTGTCTATCCATTAATAAAAACCAAAACCGAAATTACATTACAAATTTTATACAGAAATACAGAAACGTATAGTCTGACATCACATATATTTAAATGACACTGCAGCATTATTAATATATTACATACAAAGTTCATATTATTTCTGCCATTCATACATATATTTATATTATATTGGGAGGAAAATGAAGTGATGAAAAAGATCTGTGCATGGTTGTGCAACACAGCACAGTTGAGTGGTGACTTTATGAATCGGCATCAGTTGCTATCTGCCATATTAACTGGGAACTGTGTGCGTACAAATAGCTAACATTCATGTAGTTTTGCTATGTCTGGATGGCCGTACCATATCTATAAATGGTTTCCATGTCTACAAACATTTCTCGTGTTTCTTATGGTCACAAACAATGGCAATGTTAATGATTAGATGGTTACAAAGATTATAGACGGTTGGCATGCATATGAACGACTGAACCATTTAGGGTCAGGTGTCATGTTTAAGGAATGTTGACATCTATGGACGGATGTCATGTCTATATGAATGGGTGACATGTATACGAACAGATGCCAGATATATGGACGGTTGACGTTTACAGATGGGTGCCGTGTTTATGGACACGTGACATGTTTAAGGACAGTTGACGTCTATGGACGGATGTCATGTCTATGGATGGGTGACATGTACGAACACATGCCAGATATATGGACGGTAACGTTTACGGATGGGCGACGTTTACACGTGGGTGACATGTATAGAAAGGTGACATTTTCACAGATGGGTAACATGTATATGAATGGATTAAACTTTTATGGGTGGTTGACATGTTTACGGATGGGTGGCATGTATAAAAATCGATATCACGTTCGAGGATGGTTGCCACGTTTGTGGACGGATGACATGTTTATAAATAGGTGCAATGTTGACGACCAGTTCACATTTACAGACGAGTGTCATATTTATGGACGGGGGACATTCTTGTAAACAGTTACATTTGTAGATGGCTGCCATGCTTTTACAGAGTTACAATAGTTGTAAGTAGTGCCATGATTAATATGGACGGTAGAAATATTTGTACTTCCATAAAAATCGCCTGGTAACAATGGTAACAATGTTGATTGTTGTGTGTCACATTGCTCATTGACAACATCCGATTACAAAACAAGGTGCTATCACAAATGGCAGAATGCAGCGATCATGGGTATTTTTTGTGGGGCATAGTCTAGGGACAGTCAGTAACAGTTTGCACTCTACTTTATATGCTATTCTGCATAAATGTTATATGCCTTGGCCAGGAGTGCATAGAACACGGAGCATGCATTTTACACTATGATATAGTTGCAATGATCACATGGTAGGAACATATAGAATTTCTAACACATATGGTATAGCGGACTGTAACTGCTCATCAATCGGTCAAATACAACACACTACTATTATATGTCACTATATATAGTTGACATAGTCATAGTTCGTAAAACATCACAATTATTGTTCCAATAATGTAGTTTCCACAGAGGTAAGTAACCACAGCACAATAGTACTTATCATTTCTGTATTAGCTACATCTAGATGGTTACGTGGAGATATTTCATTTGGACGGATTTCTATGAGAATAAAAATGATTGTCAACCTCAGACACATGGTACATCACACTAGGTAGCTGAACACCTCATTGTCATGTGACAGAGATGAAGTCAACACCATGTGACTAAACAAGGACCACCACCAGGTGGCATAACTGACATTACCACCAGGTGGCAGTGGCTTATCTGACATCACCACCAGGTGGCAGTGGCTTATCTGACATCACCACCAGGTGGCAGTGGCTTACCTGACATCACCACCAGGTGGCAGTGGCTTACCTGACATCACCACCAGGTGGCAGTGGCTTACCTGAAATCACCACCAGGGGGCAGTGGCTTACCTGACATCACCACCAGGGGGCAGTGGCTTACCTGACATCACCACCAGGTGGCTATTAGATCACCTCTAGTATACCGAAGACATAGCACGAGTACGTCAATAATAACAGAGCGTTCGCTCATGAGATCCTCTCCCCACACAGCAGCCTCGCAGATCACACAACTTCCTACTCTATGAAATCCACGACGCTAATGGAATGTTTCGACGCGGTCGACGAGGCGGCAATGCTCATATGTGCGTGTGACATAAAGGGCAGTTCTGCCGCGTTGCGACGTCTTGCTCGCTGGCGCGGTGCTTGCAGGTCGAACACTGCCAGAAGTCATACTCCATGATCGGACGACCCGTAATGACGCACGTCGCAAACTTCGTGTCACAGCTCGGACACACGGGACACCTGGTGGTAGAGCAGGGAATCGATGGGTCGACTACGCGAATCGACGGCAGTGTGGCAAGTCGCCGTGTTACAAACGTCCGCACGTGCAAACTTTTGTATTTGCGAACATGGCTCTCCTCGATTCTTTTAATGTGTAGGAACGCGATTTCTGAACGGTGTGACCCCGAACGTAACTGGCAGAGTTTCGAAGTAGAGAGGTTTTGGAATGATTGCATTCATAACTCGGGCACTCATATTGTACTCGCAATTATATAGATTCAGGTTTATGGCAAGACAGTAATTACCACATTCCTCTTATAATGAGCTGACTCAGTTGCACACAGATTCCCATTGCGAGAAACATAAAGAGCTATGACTGTCATAAATTGCAGTAAAGTCCATAAGATGTAAAAAGTAAGTCCATAAGATGTCACAACTAATTATGTTTCTGACAACGGGCCTCTGAACTGAATACTGTATTCACTCGTGTATAAGTGGAATTCATGTATAAGTCGCACCCCATATTTTGCCTTGAAAAGTTGGTACAAACATTGGTACATTAACAAGAATTCTTAGCTTCGTGTATAAGTCGCAGCCCTGATTTTTATTGGAGTTGCGCACAAAAAGCGTGACTTATTCACTACTGTAAATACGGTAAATAAAGGAGATAAACAATCTAAGACGTAATGGGACTAACCAATCGGGTATGAGTGTCTCACAGTTACTGCACTCCGCCTTCCTCTGTTTCACATCTTTAGGTGGGTGTCTGCAAGAGAATTGACAGCCATTGCATAAGGACCACACATAGCATGCTGGTGAAATTCCATTAGAGAACTCAGACGAGTTTTTTCTGGAGTTTAATCTGCTATGTACGCATGTTTAATACATAGAAATTCTTTTCTCTCATTGTCTCTCCCATTAATCTATTGTTAGGACATATTAACAACACATAACCTAATACTTTGTGAATTATGAACCAGGAATTTCGCAGAATATTCAAACCCTAAGCTTGAAGATAGCAAATGTGACTGATTGATTATCTGAGTGGACCACTGATATTACAGCACCATTGGGACCAGAGCCATGCTGGACCAGTGGGGTTTCCTGACCATCAGAGGTCTATATATAGTATAACTGCTGATAATGCCTTAAGATAAATCCAATTTAATAATTCCAATTTGCTATCCACCTCACACAAACTCTGAAGTACCCTTAGCTGCCATAAAACAATACAGCTGTACTTGTATAATTCAAAGTATAAAGGCGACTTGGTAAACTACAGTCGAAGAGTGGGTGGTAACTATGAACGACCACCACCATAAAAATCTCTGGACCATCAGAGGTGCTGAGCCATTCGGAAATTCAGTGGTCAGCCTATAGCAGCTTGGACTGACATATTGATTATATTCAATCAACTAGCGAGAATGTAAAAATCATAGCCAAACCACCATCATAAAACTTGTACTGCTTAGCAAGTGTAAAACAAGTGACCATCACTTAATGAATATCTCAAACAAATAACCATCTCTTACTTAATCAATGTCTCGAACAAGTGACCATTGCTCACTTGATGAATATATATCTTAAACAAATACAATCACTTACTTGATGAATATTTCAAGTGCTAGTTCCTCGTACTGTTGCTTCTGCTCAGCATTCAACGTCTCTAATGACTGTAGTTTAGTAAAGGCCTTTGAACAGGTACCAAATGCTTGGTTGGCACACGAAGACAATGCTGAAATTAACACAATTCAATGTAATCAATGGCTGTAAGTTTACTATCTATGGCTGTAGTTTGTCCAGTAAAGACATTCGCTGATGTGTAGGTGAGGCAGTTAGTTCGCAATAAGTTGGCAATAAACCTATTTGTGCACACAGCAAGTGTTGACTGAAGCAAATCGTAATCTTGCTCAAAGGCACAACAGAAGATACCATGGTGGGTCTTGGCCCCCAGCCGGGAGTTAAATGTTCTATCCACCAGACCAGTAAGTGCCTCCCACCACCTGACGATTAGTATACGACAAACGTATTTATACCATTAGAACAACAGAGACAACATCAATATCAAAGCAATACTTGTGACCATACCATAATAGTTACATATCTGCACTGTGTGAGAAAAAGTCGAAGGAATGATCATGGGAGGTGGAGAGATGGGATAGGAGATAGGAGATGAAGAGAAATGGCTATGAGACAGATATGAAGGAATAAGATAGAGGGATGAGAAGGCTCAATAAAGGGGGACGAGTGGGTGAAAGAGAAGGGAAGAAAATGTTACAGGTGAGAGGATCGGAGAGAGGAGGAGGGGAAGGAGAGGTTGTGGAGAGGAAGTGGCAGGAAAAGCTAGAGAAGTGCGAAGGGGTAATAGGATATCGAGGGCCTATTAGAGGGACAGCTCATACCAAGCAGTGAATAAATGTCTTCAGCGTCCAGTAGATCTTCGTAATCTCTCAAATGCAACGTTGTCTTCATGCTGGCATCAAAGAAACCTGTAACACAACAAGAATATCATTACAGCTGAACCTTATATGAGGTGAATACACCCCACAGCATCTACCGGGAACAGGCCAACGCAACAACACGCACACATGCGAGCACAAACACAGGATGGATTGCAGAGAGATCTAAGTAAGGATGTCAAAGGATTACAAATAAACGGCATAGAAAATGCATCACTAACTTAGAAGGAGCCAAAAAGACCAAAACAATGGATAACCAAAGACTTCATTCAGAGAGCCAAGACTTGTACAAGTTCGGATACAGGAACGAAGCAAACACATGCATACATACACATCTACATACATACATAGCACATACATACACAGCACATACACATCTACATCATGACATATACGTATGCGTATGCGTGTGTACATACACACATCTCAGTCATGATGTGTACACGTACGCATCAAATCATGGTGTGTACACGTACACATCTAAGTCATGGTGTGCCGGTGTGTACACGTACATGCACACACGCACGGGCTCAGCTGTCAGCTACAAACCTCACCTTGATGTAGCTGTTGCTGGGCTAGCAGGAAGAAGTGGTAGGCGCGTGCCCCCCGCCACGAGTTCTCAATCACGCGTATGTCGCTCATCGAGTTCATGTCGTCATCCAGCAATCCAGCCAGCGCCGATGTCGTCTGAGATGTAACACGGCATGTTATACGTTATAGCACAGCTCGACACGACACAGTGTACGTGTGTTACAAGTATACAGTACAGTATATGTAACATAGCAGGTTATACCACAGCTTGACATGCCACAGTGTAGGCCTACGTGTGTTACAAGTATACAGTACAGTACAGTAATACGGCAGGTTATACGTTATATCACAGCTTGACAAGCCACAGTGTACGTGTGTTACAAGTATACAGTGTATGTAACACAGCAGGTTGAAACAGCTTGGCATGCCACAGTGTACGTGTGTTACAAGTATACAGTGTATGTAACACAGCAGGTTGAAACAGCTTGGCATGCCACAGTGTACGTGTGTTACAAGTATACAGTGTATGTAACACAGCAGGTTGAAACAGCTTGGCATGCCACAGTGTACGTGTGTTACAAGTATACAGTGTATGTACCACAGCAGGTTGAAACAGCTTGACATGCCAGTGTACGTGTATTACAAGTGTACCATGTATACAGTATATGTAACACAACAGGTAGAAACAGCTTGGCATGCCACAGTGTACGTGTGTTACAAGAATACAGTATATGTAACACGGCAGGTTGAAACAGCTTGACATTGTTTTAGGATAAAGTATACGTAATGCAGCAGAATAAAACTACATACCCAATGAAACCCAGCACGAGAGTTATTAGTATCATGAACATGTGTATAGGTTGTTCTATGTGTAGGCATTCAAACTAGCATACAGTATATACAACACAGCGAGTGCAAACACTACAGTGCACACCAGTGTCACTTGCACACTCAGTGCAATGATAGATGAAATAAAGTTCGTCACGACCTGGACATTGCCCTCGTCTCGTTTTCCTATTGATGTGTGAGCTGTCAAAATGTTAGAAACCCAACTAACGATCCTGCAATCTGTGTGCGTGGCGGCGTTGCGTGCGTGCGTGCGTGCGTGCGTGCGTCGTGCGTGCGTGCGTGCAGGCGTGGCATGTGTGTGAGCGAATCCCGTGTGTGTGGTGCGTGTATGTGCATGCATGCGTGCTTGCATGTGGGTGTGCGGGCGTGTGTATCACGTGCAAACGCGTGTTGTGTGCGAGTGAGTGCGTACACTATGCACATTCGGTGAACCCATTGTAGCTGTGATATTGTCAACATCAGTTAACACAATGATGGCCTCGATTTTCTCTTTTTTACTTGCCGTATCATTTTTTGTCTCAACCATCCGTCCTTTCTTGGCTATGAAAGCCTAAGAAGCGCATTACTGATGCCATATACTGTCAAAAGTGACATCTGAAGTTAGGCATCTCCAGGACGTTGGTAAGGCAGCAGGGCCAAGCTGAAGACAACCAGATTTGGCGTGTTTGTCTCGTGTGGAGCGTAAGGTTGGATGGTGTCGAGATCGGTGTGAGAATCAAGTTATGGTTTAGGTTTCTGCTACGACGTTTTAGTGTGAAGCACATTTTGTTATACACTAGTAATGCAAGTTGATGCGGAGAGCCATTTTTCGGAAGAGAGTTGCCATTTTTTCCTGTCCATGCAAAAGTCAAAGGCAGGTGGCATGGCAACCCTAACAGCCTTTTAATAAGTGAAACAACTAGGGG
This sequence comes from Priapulus caudatus, assembly GCF_000485595.1. Classification (NCBI taxonomy): domain Eukaryota; kingdom Metazoa; phylum Priapulida; class Priapulimorpha; order Priapulimorphida; family Priapulidae; genus Priapulus; species Priapulus caudatus. The sequence continues at coordinate 17,532 of NW_014577904.1, read as the reverse complement.
CTTGGTTCCGCCATTGAGGCCACTATTTTGTTCTATCCTGTCGTTTAGCAGAGTATGCTCTTTATCATTGCCGAGAGTTATAAGTCTAAATTCTTATGTTTTTAGTTATTGGTTTTATTGGGGAATCTAAAGCGGGGTGGACTGAGCAGAAGACAAGGGGCGCAGTATCTACAGGTAGAGTTCCATTTTGTGAAGGTGGGGCTCAGCAGCTTGGGAATGACCGGGGAGAAAACAGACTAACTCTTAATTTCTAGGTCACTGCTGTAGTGATACATGGCAGTAATGTACAATACCTTGCTTAATGCATGCCACTTCCTGACTCATTTTAACTACAATTCGTGCCTGCAATGATCCTCTGGGTCTGGGGACACGAGAGTGTACACGGTGGTTTAAACCAACTTTCGAGCAACAGCATGTACGCACTTAATCCGTTATTGCCGGAGGGCAATTATTGGCACATGAATATCCGAACATGTTGTGAATCCATCCATACCGGTATGTTATATGAATCAACATTGCCACCGTAGGCACGCGCATGTAATTCATTAGTACCAGCATTGCGCACATGTGAGTCCATGATTGCAGCCATATGATCCATCAGACTTCTACATTGGATGCCATAATTTCTTGGCATTGGTAATATCAATAACCGTGATTGCTAGGCATGCCAATCCGCATTATATTCAGGCATATATGCGATAACATCGCTGGCATCACACGTGAATGCCTTTATTGCCAGTAAATACATTAGTGCCGAGGCATGTCATGTGAATCTTTTATGCCAGGCCATTAATCTTTTGTTGCCATGTGCGCACCGTCCAATCTACATCGCCATCATTGCCTGTGTCTCTGTTCACAAAATGCAGGCAAGCGCAATAACCTATTTCGTCGGCAAGGACTGACGCGGACCGGATGCTGCGGCAGTGGCAGAGCAGCGAGAGTCCATTGCACCTGTAGACATGTACCAGCTGATCCGTAGGCACCAGCTCCAAGTCTGGCACCTTTCGCTGCTTCTCTGTCTGTCTGTTGGTCTCTCTCCCTCCCCCTTCGCCCTCAGTCCCTCTCTCTCATCTCTCTTCTCTGCTCTTCTCCTCTCTTCTCGTCTCTCATGCTCGCTCCATCGTCTTGTCTGCACCACTCGTTCATTATTGTAATCCGTTCATTGTATCTCTGTCGCGCTTCGAGTAGTAGTTACGTTGCCGTATCCGTTGTGGATGTTAGCTGTGCATTAATTACGCGATTTGCAAGACAATGTATTATGCACGTTTTCGTAGTTACTGAGGGCTGATATAGATGGGGCCGGCCTTAGTAAACAGTGGTGCCATAGCGATGTGGTCGTATTCTGAAAGATCATAGTTGGGATGATTAGGTGATAGTGATTAATGATGCTTACCAAATCTGTGTTTGCTAGTTACTTAGTTAATTGCTGTCAACCTTAGCTGGCTGGATGTGTAATGTCATGTTTGATGTTATACGTGCATGGTTGTAGCTCGCTGGCACTAACGCTGTGTTTGCTGCCAGTGTCGTATATAATTATTGTTTGTGATGTCAGTAGTGATAAGGGACCTATTGTCAGAAGCATCATAAATAATTATGACTATCTTAAGTCTAAATGTATATCTAAATATACATATATATATATATATATTTATATATTTAGATAGATTAGATACATGACCCCGCATGTGCTGTGCAATTCCGCACTACAAGAACTCGCATTTATGTTACTTTAATCCCCTACTTTGGTTTACGAGCTACCTGCTAGAGTAACGAATTTAATTTGCCCCAATCAATCTCACATGTAGACGCTGTGGATCTCACATGACGCTCTGGCCATGGCTCACACATAACCTCTGGCGTGACCCCAGCCGTGACTCGATGGCAATGTCTGCTGCACGCGACTCTTACGTACCTCTCAGCGGACCCCGCACATGACGCGTGTACGTGACCTCTCCCGCCGAGCCTTCGTAGTGCTCGCATGCGACCTCGAACGTGACCTCCCGTGCACCTCGGTACGTGACCTCCCAACGCGACTCGTACGTGACTCCGCGCGACCTCGTACGTGACCTGCGTACGTGACCTCTCGCGTGGACACTGTACGTGACCGCCCGCACGACCTCGTACGTGACTCCCGCGCGACCTCGTACGCGCCTCCCGCGCTGACCGTCCCACGCGACGCTCCGGTATGTGACCTCTCTGCGCGACCGTCGTGACCTCCCCGCGCGACCTCGTACGTGATCGCTCCCGCGCAGATACCGCTCCGCCGACTTCTTAGCGTGACCTCTGACCTGGGGCTCTCTCGCACTTGCGCAGGCTGGACGCCGGTGAACTACTCGTGCAGGGCCGCACCATGGAGCGTGCTCGCCGGTGCTATCTACCAATGATCGAGGATCTACGGGCGGGTGGAGACGATGGTGGGCAACCTGCCGAGAACACCGGCTGCTGCCCGACGTCCGCACAGTATGTTCGCCAGCTGTCGGCATGTCGCAGCAGCCGTCGCTGCCGTACACCAAGGTAGATAATGATATTGTAGTATATAGTGTGTGTGTTGTTGTGTGTGCGTTGCCGTGCGTCTGTATGTGTGTGTGTGTGTCGGCGGGCATGCGTGCCTGTGTGTGTGTGTGTGTGTGAGTGTGTGTGTGTGGTGTGGTGTATTTTGGATGTAATATTTTTATCAATCCATCTATCTTTCTATGCTATCTATGCTATTGATCTATTTCTCTCCTCTTTTCCACTCTCTGCTCGTCTCGTCCTCAAGATTTCTCTCTTCTCTCTCGTCCCTCAGATTGTCTCTCTCTCTCTGCGTCCTCAGATTTCTTCTCTCTCGTCTCCTCAGATTTCTCTCTCTCTCTCTCGTCCTCAGATTTTCTTCTCTCTTTCTCTCTCTCTCCTCTCTCCTGTCTCTTGATCGCTCTTTGCTAAGCATGTACCTAGTACAACGACATGCTATAGTAAGCGTATGGGTCGTAAGTGCAGCTGTCTTCGTGAGGCCTTTCGCTTAACGTCTCATGTTTCCTTGCGCTGCCAGTGTAACAATGGTCAGTTGGCCATCGAACAGTGTGACATAGCAGCTGAACCAGTGGGAAACCCATGGCCATAGACCTGGCGAAAACACACAAACGTAAGCGTGACGCGACAGTTTCTGTACAACGTGCAAGAGGGGCACTCGTGCGAGGGCATAGGTATCGCCGAACTTTTCTCGATCCCGAACTTTTCCAAACAAGTCGTGTCTCTGTTCATGTTTCTTCACGTAGGCAAACTGTCTTCCAAATATGACTTGTAGTTTAAGGAATCAGCAGCTCCATGCACAGGCCGGTTTGCAAAAAAATAGAATTTTTAAGTGATCTGTAGAATAAGTTCTGATCGAGTTAATATGGGTTGTGACGTAGCTGGCACATAAATGCAATAATTTTTTGAAGCTTAGGCCACTAAAATTGCTGCCCCCTAATTGCATTTTGTATCATAAAATTTCAGCCTTCTAGTAGTTATAAAAGTAAAGTATGAGTATAAGTAAGCTTTATTTAATGCGCGTAGTGTTGTACACAAGAAATAAGCCATGGCTTTGTTCCGCCGACGCATTCAAATATGAAAATTAGAAAACAGATAAGATGTAAACGTTTCAGGCCGATAAACTTAGCGACGGAAATCTATACATAGAGAATTCAACAAAAAATTTACATCATGCTGACATTTGCACTTATCCTCCTACCCACGCAAGCCTACTTCTTCTTGAAGTCATTAAATTTTCACGATGACCTCAACATTTTCTGGTAAGACTGTTCCATGAGTCTCTGGCAGCCTCAGCTCTAAAACTGTGTCGCCATACGGACCCCGTGTGTGCGTGCACCTTCTCAATTTATATTTGTATCTGAGGGTAGTTATTTTTCAGTTGTGTCTTTTTTTGTTTAGCCGAATCATTTAGGATAGAGTGGCCTGTCGCCCCGATGTGAATTATTAAGACTTCGGATGGCAAATTCCGGCATGCGGCGTAGAGAACGGGATATGTTTTTTGTCTCTGGATTAATGAGTCTCCTTATATGAGCTGGTCAAAATCTCTATATACATACTGAGGGCCTGTTCATTGTTATCTTCTAAGTTTATCACATTTTTTCCTTCGACAGAGTGGCCAAACCAATGAGCTAAAAATTAAAGTTTGACCTTATAAATGAGAGTAGATAACCTTGCTGGCAGTCAAAATGAGTGACCCGCCCGGATACGTTTAAGTACATTTGTAGCTGTCTGCAAGCCTTGGTGGAGATGGTAGATACAATGGTGTGTCAAAGTTTAATTGGTTGATCAAAGTTGATATCCAGCAACTTTGCAGTATCATACAGTTCAATATTCAAGTTCCCTGATGGCAGAGGGGCAGTCGCTCTCGCTATCTGCCGCTGGCAAAAACGATACTTTTGAACATATCCCCTTAACCTACCAGGAAGAGTGGCCACACTGGTTATGTTCATCAGCACCGGCCCCTCGTGAATTAAACTTACCGTTTCCCACATAGTGGGCCTCTAGCGAGATTGAACATCGTTGGCTGTTACGAAGTATGCACAGGCATCTTGTTGAGAGAAGAACAAGCTACTGAGCGCGTGCGAACTATATCAGAAAGGGGCTAAATCGCTTCATCGCACGCTGCCAAGCCTTCTCTACCAGGTGGCCTACACAAGTCGGCATCGATCGACTACGTCGCTGTCCACGGCCGCCATGTTGGCGTCTGGTGTTTACCTGTCCTGCGTTTGTAATCGCACGTCTGATGGTAAGTATGTAGTGTAAGAGAAGCATGTAATGGAAAGTACTAGCTACTAACTAATAAGGTCTATGTCTTTCCAGCCATGTTAAAAACTGGAGGACGTTTTGCGATACTTTGGCCTCTGATCTATGACGTAGGTTAATGTCAGGATTGATGCAGCAGGGTTAGATTAGGTTAGAGTTAAGGCATTGTGTGAGGAGATCGATGTATTGGAACCTAGAGAGGAGCGTAAACGCTTTCAACAGACTAACAGCTATCGTATCTATGCATAGTTTAGATATTGATAGTTATTGCTAGGCAATTCAAATTTCTTCTGTGATTGCCCTTGATGTGTTTATCAGAAGTGAAACGCCGATTACCATTGTTCAAACTATTCACATAATGATGTGTACCTCAATTATTATATTTGCCAATAATATCGTATAATAACAAGTTATCATGGACCCTATGCGTTCTGAGGCACGTCTGCGACGCCGAGGTCATTATGAGGCATGGTTTTATGAAATGCTGGTGCATTGTTTACATGTAAAGTGAGATAGAGGATTGTGTGGCAACTACAAACGTGGTAGCAGACAGCATTAGTTATTCTTCACTAATGTTGATTGTTTTTATCTTGCATGCAGTCCGTACCATGGATTTTTTTGGGTGGTGCGGCAATGTATGAGCACGGTGAAGTGTGCGAATCAGGGGGCTCCGCTAGCAACCGTAGCCCGGCACCAGAACCTACGGGACGAGGACCCACGTGGAGACAGATGGTAGATGCACGGAGCGTAGCACAATCAGCTAGTAGCGACATAGCGAATCGGTGAGACAGCCCGAATAATTTACGGCGCGGACCAGCGCTCCGCGGCACGACCCCGCAGCACGACAATTCGACTGACAAGAACACACACACGCAGCACACACGCACCATCACACACCACACGACATCACACAAGCACCCACAACACCGTACATACATTTATACAATGCATAATACGATGCACGCACATCCAAATTTCGACAAACCGTTTACGTTGTGCACGTGCTAGGCAGGCAGTGCTAGGGGGTCTGGGGGCATGCCCCCCCCCAGAAAATTTTGAACATTTAAGCCATTTTCCTGCAATCTGAGGCATACTTGGGCATATTCTGCTATGGTCTGATGACACCTACTCAACCCTAGACTCAAACCCTACAAGTTAGGATTCAACCCACCGTTTCGATTACTTTTTCAGAGAGCAACACCAGTTTAGGTACTATAGCTACAACACAGTCCTTGTCATTGTCTTTGTATGTCTCCTTTTTCTTCCTACGTCCTCTACTTTTGTTTCTCTTCTCCTCTTCCTCTCTCTTTTGGCCGGCGTTTTGGGGGGGGCGAGACCGCCCACCGCCGCCCCCCCCTGGCTAGCGCTGCTTGCATGTGTTTTTTGTGCTATTACACAGTATTTACTTAAATAATATTTCGCATTTCATGAACGGAATTCGTTAAATATGGTGATTGATAGCAACCCTCATATACAAATATAATGTATATATAGTATATAACTAGCGGGATACCAGGGTTGCCCGGGCGATCAGTGTGTTTACTCAGTTGGTGACCGCTGTTGAAAGAAAACTACCCAAAAATCGAACTATCTATCGTATCCATTGCATCCATCCACCATCGCCTCCAAATGCCATGCATCGTCCATCCCATGCCCATCCACACCGCATCCCATCCGCATCCCATCCATATCCATTCATCGCATTGCCCCTCATTCGGCATCCCAGGCCAGCCATGCCATGATGGCCATCCATCCCATCGCAGCCGCATCGATCCATGCCCATCCTATCCCATGCCATCCATCCCAATCCCATCTCGATCCCACTTGCATGCCATCCCCTATCCAATCCCCATCCCATCCCAATCCATCCCACTCCCAAACAGTAAAAATAATAAGGAAATAAACGATAAAATAGAAAGTCATTAAAATAAAAAAGTCAAAAATCTATAATAATAAAATGAAGATTATAATAGAAAATCTAAATAATATTTGATATTGTAAGCCTAGCATAGCTTCCATGAATGTTCCTGTCAGTTTTGCGCTATGGCATTATCATTTACCATAGTTTTATTGCTGGATTTTTACTAACGTTTTAAACTGTGGTAAAAAAATTAAATTTGAATTAACGGTGAATATGGGCCAAAGTACATTACTCAAACAGTCCAAAGTACGACAAAGCATTTGCCCGAGTGGGATTCGATAAAACAGAAATCAATGGCTTAGGATCGGCCGATGCTTAATCAATTCGTCTACTGGGACGTTATGAGTTGTTATAGACACCAAATGGATTCACGAGCGTACGTGATGTATATATAATGTTAATCTGTATGCCATCTTATTGATGCATATAATTTTTATAAATTTTTAACTTTTTACTTTTTGACTTTTTGTTTCAAGCCAGCACCCACCGCTCCAGGCGTGCTGATTCTGAAAATATATTTACGTTTCTTCTAGCTGCAAGTTCTTATTATGCGCGAACACACAAATCGGCGAACACTTTATATATTATAGGATTATAAGGCGGTGATAGTATGCCAAAGAATTTAATTTACAGCGTCATGCACGGCTGTGTGCTCTTGTCGTCCAGATCGCGAGGAGGATGCTGGGGAAGAAAAGCTGGGCGGCCGATGCGCATTCAAGAAGCTGTTTGATGCTCTGCGGCCTCTTGTGGAGAAACACCAATGAACCAGATACGCGCTCGCATGAAGCCGGCCAAAAAGGAGTACGCAAGACCATATGGCTGCTGCTCACTAAGC
>NW_014577904.1:0-9978 GCF_000485595.1 Priapulus caudatus | reverse complement strand
GCCATGGATTTATTTTCGGGTGGTGAGCGGCATGTATGAGCACGTGAAGTGTGCGAATCAGGGGTGTAATACTCCGCTAGAGCCAGACGCGATAGCGGACCACCGCGGCGACCCAACGACACACGAGGGACGGAGCGCAGCGGGACGACGGACCACCACGAGGACGACCAGCATGCAGTTACCGAGGCCACGGAGGTAGCACAATCCCAGCTCAGTAGCGCACATAGCGCACATCCGGTGACGACCAAGGCCCGAAGTGATTTCACCCGGCGCGGGACCTAGACCTCCGACGGCACGACCCACGCGAGGACAGCGACCAATTCGACTCGACACAGACCACACACGACCGAGCGTCAGCACACATCAGCACCAGACCGACAACCACGACGACCATCACACGAGAGCACGCCACAGCACGTACATTACATTATCATGCATACATACGATGCACGCACATGCCAAATTATCGACAACCGTTACGTGTGGCACGTGCGTAGGCATGGCAGTGCCTAGGGGGTTCTGGGGCATGGCCCCCCCCCAGAAAAATTTTGAACATTTAGCCATTTTTCCTGAATCTTGAGCATACTGTGGGCCATGATTCTCCATGTCTGATGACACCCTATCTCAACCCCTTTACGCGCCTGCATGCAAGTAAAAAACCAATCGAACATTAGTGAAGAATAACTAATGCTGTCTGCTACCACGTTTGTAGTTGCCACCACAATCCTCTATCTCACTTTCACAGTAAACAATGCACAGCATTTCTATAAAACCATGCTATAATGACCTCGCTTCGCAGACGTGCCTCAGGAACGCAATAGGGTCCATGATACTTGGTATTATACGATATTATTGGCAAAATATATAATTGAGGTACACATCATTATTGGTGATATAGTTTTGACAATGGTAATGGGTTTCACTTCTGATAAACACATCAAGGCAATCACAGAAGAAATTTGAATGCTACAATAACATCAAATATCTAAAACTATGCATAGATAGATAGCTTTTAGTCCTGTTGAAAGGTTCTACGTCTCTCTAGGTTCCATCATATCGTATCTCTCACACCAATCCTAACTCTAACCTAATCTAACCCTGCTCTAATCCTGACATTAACCTACGTCATGATCAGAGCCTAAAGTATCGCAAAACGTCCTCAGTTTTTAAACTGGTGGAGACATAGACCCTATTAGTTAGTACTAGTACTTTCCTTACATGCTTCTTACACGTACATCTTTACCATCAGACGTGCGATACAAACGCGGACAGGTAAACACAGACGCCAACATGGCGGCGGGGACAGCGACGTAGTCACGATGCGACGCGAGGCTCACCTTGTAGAGAAGCTTGGCAGCGTCGATGAAGCGATTAGCCTTCTTATATAGTTCGCAGGCGCTCAGTAGCTTGTTCTTCTCTAACAGATGCTGTGCATACTTCACCAGCAACGAGTCAATCTCCTGGAGGCACATGGACGGAAGCGGTAGTTAAATTCACGAGGGGCGGTGCTCTGAACATAACCAGTGTGGCCCTCTTCCTGGTACATTAAGGGGATAACTATAGACCTTGAATTTTATGATCAAAATGCATTAGGGGGCAGCATTTTAGTGCCAGCTTCCAAAAAATTATTGCATTTATGTGCCAGCTACTACACCCATCTAACTCGATCAGATCTTATCTCTACAGATCACTTGAAAATTCTATTTTTTCAAACCCGGCCTGTGCATGAGCTGCTGATTCCCTTAAACTAAAGTCATATTTTGGAAGACATGTTTTGCCTACGTGAGATAACATGACAGAGACTACGACTGTTTGGCAAAAGTTGGGATCGAGAAAGTTTGGCGATACGTGATGCCCTGCACGAGTGCCCCTTTGCACGTTGTCACAGAAACTGTCGCGTACCTTAACGTTGTGTGTTTTCGCCAGGTCTATGGCCATGTTCCACTGGTTCAGCTGTATGCACACGTCGATGGCCAACTTGACCTTGTTACACTGAAGCGCGAAGGAATTACTGAGAATTAACGAAAGCTGACAGACAGCTGGCTACCTTACTGACCCCATACTGATATATACATGTCGTTTATAGTACGATGCTTTATGCAAAGAGCCATCAAAAGACAGAGGGAGAGAGCGAGAGAGAGCGAGAGAGAGAGAAAGAGAAATCTGAGGACGAGAGAGACAGAGAGTGAAAAAGAGGAGAGAGATAGATCAATAGATAGATAGATAGAAAGATAGATAGATTGATAAAAATATACATAAAATACACGCACACACACACTCACATGCACGCACACACACACCCGCACGCATGCACGCACGCAGGCACGCACTCACGCACGCACGCAGGCACGCACGCCCGCACACACACACACACACACACAACATATATCTACAATATCATATCTACCTTGGTGTAGGCAGCGACGGCCTGCTGCGACATGCCGACGCTGGCGAACATCTGGCGACGTCGGCAACAGCCGGTGGTTCCCGGCAGGTTGGCCCACCATCGTCTCCAGCCCGCCGTAGTCCTCGATCCATCTGTAGTAGCACTCGGCGAGCCGCTCCTGGTTGCGGCCCTGCACGTAGTAGTTCACACGCGCTCGGCCTGCGCAGTGCGAGAGCGCACGTCAGAGGATCACGCTAGAAGGTCGCACGGCGCGCGTCGCGCGGAGGATCAGGTAAACGGGTCGCGCGGCAGGTCACTACGAGGTCGCGCAGGAGGTCACATACGAAGTCGCGTGAGGTCGCGCGGGGAGGTCCGGCGTACAGGTCGCCGCGGGAGGGTCACGTAGCGATAGGTCGTGCGGGCGGTCAGTACGAAGTCACCGAGAGTCACGTACGAGTCACACGTACAGGTCGCGCGGGAGGTCACGTACGAGGTCGCGTGGAGGTCACCGTACGAGGTCGCAGACGAGGTCACGTTCGAGTCGCATGGGAGGTCACGTACGAGGTCGCCGCGGGAGGTCACGTAAAAACGGTCATGTGGGGGTCGCGCGGAGAGGTCAACGTAAAGGTCGCCGTTGAGCAGACTATTGCATCGAGTCACCGCTGCAGGTCACGCCAGAGGTTATGTGTGAGGCCATGCCAGAGGTCATGTGTGAGATCACACACAGCGTCTCACATGAGATTGATTGGGCAAATTAAATTCGTTACTCCTACGGCAGGTAGCTCGTAAACCAAAGTAGGGGAGTTAAAGTAACATAAATGCGAGTTCTTGTAAGGCGAATGCCAGCAATGCAGCGGGGTACACATGTAATCTATATCTATCTAAATATATAAATATATTATAATATATATATGTATAATTTAGATATAAATTAACTAACATAGTCATATTATTATAGATGCTTTTGAAATAGGCCCGCCTTATCACAACGGACATCAGCAAACAATAATTATATACGACACTGGCAGACAAACACAGCGTTAGTGCCAGCGAGCTAACACACCATGCACGTACTAACATCAACATGACATTACACGTCCCAGCCGCTAAGGTTGACAGCATTAACTAAGTAACTACGCAAACACAGATTTGTAGCATCATTAACACTATCACCTCTAAATTCATCGCCAACTAATGATCTTTGCAGATACGACCACATGCGCTATGGCACCACTGTTTACTAAGGCCGCCCCATCTATATCAGCCCCTACAGTAACTAACAAACGTGCAAATACATGTCTTGCAAATCCGTAATAATTCACAGCTAACATCCACAACGGATACGGGCAACGCTAACATACTCGAAGCGGACAGAGATACATGAAACGGATAACAACAATGAACGAGTGACTGAGACAAAGAGAGAGAGCGAGAGAGAGAGAGAGAGAGAGAGAGAGAGAGAGAGAGAGAGAGACGAGAGAGGAGAGAAGAGCCAACAGCAGACAGAGAGAGAGAACGCTACAACAACAAAGAAAAGATGGAAAGGTGCAGACTTGGAGCTGGTGCTCGGATCAGGCTGGTACATGTCTACAGGTGCAAATGGACTCTCGCTGATCTGCCACTGCCGCAGCATCCGGTCCCGCGTCTTGCCTTGCACGAAATAGTTGATTGCGCTTTGCCTGCATGTGAACAGCAGACACACGGCAATGATGGATGTAGATGACGTGCGCATGGCAACAAAAGATTAATGCCTGGCAATAAAAGATTCACATGACATGCCTGGCAACTAATGTATTACTGGCAATAAAGCATCCACGTGTGATGCCAGCGATGTATCGATTATTGCCTGAATATAATGGGATTTGGCATGCCTAGCAATCACGGATTGATATTACATGCCAAGAAATTATGGATCCACATGTAAAGTCTGATGGATTATGGCTGGCAATCATGGACTCACATGTGGCATGCTTGGTACTAATGAATTTACATGGCGTGCCTGGTGGCAATAGTTGATTCATATAACATACCCGGTAATGATGGATTCACAACATGTTCGGATATTATGTGCAATAATGCCTGGCAATAACGGATTAAGTTGGTACATGCTTTGCTCGAAATTTGTTTAAACCCACGTGTACACTCCTGTCCCCAGACAAGAGGATCATTGGCAGGCACAGAATTGTGAGTTAAATGATCAGAAGTGGCAGTTGATTAAGCAGGTATTGTACATACTGCATGTATACACTACATGCGTGGACCCTAGACATAAGAGTAGTCTAGTTTTCTCTCCCGCTGTCTCTCCCAAGCTGCGTGAGCCCACACCTTCACAAAATGGAACCTCTACCTGTAGATACTGGCCCTTGTCTTCTGTCAAGTCCACCCGCTTTAGATTCCCCCAATAAACCAATAACTAAAACTAAGAATTTAGACTATACTCTGGCAATGATAAGGCATACTCTGCTAAACGACAGGATAGAACAAATAGTGGCCTCAATGGGAAAAAAGGCTTAGTTAGTTTCACTATTAAAAGCTTATAGGGGTTGCCATGCCACCTGGCCTTTGACTTTTGCTGGACCAGGAAAAGGCAACCTCTTCCGAAAAATGGCTCTCCGCATCAACTGCATTACTAGTGTTATAACAAAATGTGCTTCACACTAAAAGTCGTAGCAGAAACTAACAAAACTTATTCTCACACCGATCTCGACACACCATCAAAACCTACGCCTCACACACGAGACAAACACGACAAATCTGTTTGTCCTTCAGCTGCCCTCTGCTTACCAACGTCCTTGGCAGATGCCTACACTTCAGATGTCACTTTGACAGTTATGGCAATCAGTCATGGGCTTTCTTAGGTTTATAGCCAAGAAAGACGGAGGTTGAGACAAAAAATGATACGGCAAGTAAAAAAGAGAAAATCGAGGCAATCATTGGTTAACTGATGTTGACAATCATCACAGTACAATGGGTTCACATGTGCATATGTACGCACTCACTCGCACACAACCACGCGTTTGCACGTGTACACACGCCCGCACACCCACATGCAAGCACGCATGCATGCACATACACGCACACACACACGGATTCGCTCACACACATGCACGCCTGCACGCACGCACGCACGCACGCACGCACGCACGCACGCACGCACGCACGCACGCACACAGATTGAGGGATCGTTAGTTGGGTTTCTAACATTTTGACAGCTCACACATCAATAGGAAAACGACGACGAGGGACAATGTCAGGCGTGACGGAACACCTTATTTATTTATCTATCATGCCACTGAGTGGCGGCACCGTACCATTTCTGTCGGTCGGCATAGTAGTCGCCGATCGCGTTCCACGCTTCCTCAAGCTGTACGTCATCCCCGGCACCCTCTCCTGACTTGAGCAGCTGCACAACGCGGAACCAGTCTCCGAGCTTACGACGCAGAGCCACCGCCAGGTCTCTGTTAAACAGGTGCGCAGCATATGTCAAATAAATGCAGTAAAGCATGGATTAGCGTGTACCATTCCTACGTATGTACGCCAAGTTCTACCTAGCTAATAATGCAACTAGGCAAGTAACAATTATAATAATCAAATAAATAATGTATGATAATATCAGGAGTGAATAATAGAGATCGGAGTATACTCTCTATTATTCACGCCTGATAATATAATACGATAAGAAAAATGTATATAAAATTGGAATTTTCACCAGCTAGTTGATAATTATATTATTGATTAAACCTTAATTAATGAATTTATTCATAATTCAAAATTATGTTTTATGATTATATAATTATATTAACGAGTGAATATTTCAACAACTACACACTGAAAAAAATTATGTACTACTTTTACTGTGACTTTTATGCGCTGCTTATGTTACAGTGATAATCTGACATAATTGTACTTTATTTCATGCATAGTAATAATAACAACATGTGATACGTTTTTAAATGCTACTTATATACCGTCTATCCATCTCCATGTATTTTTTCTCTGCTTCGTCAAACTTTTTAAAGTATGTATCAATCTCAGCTGCCCTCAGTGGCTCAGACTAAAAAATAAAAAATAAAGAAGGCAGGTAGATAAGTTACATGAGATTTTCCAAAAAAAATTAAAGAGATGAATTAAAAACAAAGGATTAAAGAGGTTCCAGTAATTTTACACTGAGATACTAAAGCCAACTGTTCAACATTTCACAATTTGTAAACAGCCAATGACTATCATAATAACAATGAATAGATAACTAGAAATGGCAGTTGTCGCCAACTACATGTATCCCCCGCGATCTAGTATGAATGAAATATCTCCGTAAGGACGTACAAGGTAGGTAAAGTGAAATAAGTCACAAAGACAAAGGTTTGTTACACAACTCATCTGCCTCAGATGTGCAAGTATGTCAAATTTGGTTACCCTAGAGGCTAAAGAGGAAAACTAAGTCCACGGTCAAGGTCAAACTAGGTCAGTGGAAAAAAACACATTATAAAAAGAATCTTACTGTATAATACTGTGCTACACGCAAACAGTAGATAATGGCAATGTATGCAAAGTATAGTAATTATATTAGCACACAGAGAAACAGGGATAATAAAGCTGTTGAGGTGTTACAACATACAAGGCGCCGATACTAAGTGTAGCGGCCGAGTTATAGAGCAGAAGGGAAATATGATCAATTTCAAGGTAAAGGCCAAATAAAGGTCGCAGTGACCTGGTTTTGGTACGCGACACACCTTCTCCCCAAGATGTGTAAGTATACCAAGTTTGCTCGCGCTAGGTCAATTAGGGGCCGAGTTATAGAGCGGAAGGGAAATATGGTCAGTCAAGGTCAAATAAAGGTCGCAGTAACCTGGTTTTGGTACGCGTCGAGTTATAGAGCGAAAGGGAAAGTGTGTGCCGACTTCGTTACAATGATGATAGTAATTAGAATTATAAACACGCTGACTGAATATTATTGGTAAACCGCAAAGTGTGCAGGCTAAAATGTTTGTTATGTCCCCACAATGCATGGGTTTCGAAAACGAATATAGTTGTTTGTTAGTAACATACAAACCTTTCTCACTAATGGACGATCAATGCGTGAACATTTGCTCCCATTAGGGACACACACGCAGTGTATTATATAGCATAATAACATGACTCGCCAATTCAAATACCCTGATAAAAACGAGGACAGTCGTTCAACTATAGCACATACATCGCTTTAACTGTGTGCGAATGAGCTGCGCAGGGTAACTATAGCACGAACGGATGTGGGCAGCCAGTAACATGTAGATCGGATGACTACTGGTACATAGCGTCACCGGAGACTCGGCGTGTTTAGCTAGTGTGGGAATGAATGAGTGGATACAATAGTATATATCGTAGCCACGGCTGGTGCTAGGTGCAGGTTTGGCGGGGGTGACACTCTCAGAACGCTACCTGTGCCTGCCCAACACAGACGCTGGTTGTTGCTGCACAGATCTAGTGACAAGCTACCGGTGTTTTCCCACTGTAGTGTTTCGCAGTGCTTTCACTTTCACGCTGCCAGTGTCTTTGAGGAATCCACTGTAGCGCGTGTGAGAACTCCCTCAAGAGACGCAGATGCACACGTGACTATGACAGCTTTAGAAGCCATGCAGAACCAGCAGACCACGAGGCACACGCTCTCATCAACGTCCCTATACGGATGACACGACCTGACACTGTTTATCACAGACACATTGTTAGATTTGAATCCCTATTGGTATTCCCCCCACCCCCGGTATGTTTGGCTTGTTGCAATCAATGGGCACTATTTTCGTGCTTGCATTACAGCCTGTCAGTGACAAGACACGGAGTGCAGTAGAACCGCTGCTGTTGTCGACATTTCCCGTCGCTAGGTCCATTTACGTAATTGAGGGAGCGCTACTATTTTGCTCGCTTGCCAGATTCACCAGGGCGTGCTGGTGCATTGCATCAATACTGCAAGCATGCAGAGCAGCGTCTATTCTCTCCTCTTCTCATCTCTCGGTATCTGCCTGTCCGCACTGCTAAAATGGTGAGTCACACTTACAAATGCGCATATAAGGTCGTTTAGTTGGCATGCCAAACGCATGTATCTTTCGTCTGGAGCCTGTGCCGCTTAATAATAATAATAATAACAATATTAATATTATTATTGTTGTTATTGTTATTATTATTATTACAGTGGTTATTTATATTATTAGTTATTTTATTATTAAAATATAAAGGTTTGGCAGGCAGTTGTTCATGCCAGCCACAAAAGCTAGTATATATGGAGTGAATAAATATAGGTTCACTAAACTGAGTCATGGACACAATAGCTCACACATTTAGCTACACATTGCTAGAAGGATTGTTCAATATAATAATAGTAATTGCTAGCAATAGAAGGAACAAAAGTATTGTTGCTAAGAGGATTTGTTCCCATATATTCACAGCACTGTCAGGAAGCCATGCATATATTTGTACTCTTATTATAAAAGATTCTCACCCAGCTAGGAATATCATGTTCGTACTGTATATTTAATGAAACACCCGTGGTGTGAGTCTCAAACAGAACGTTGCATGTCTATCGATTCATAATTTTTCTCTGTATAATCATGGATTGCGCATACAGCACACGTAGGGCATAACATGATGTGAACACTACGAATGAAGCTTTGTGAAGGTCTCGCTACAATGTATGTGTTTTCAGCCTGGCAGTGGAAGCCACGGTAACAGAACAGGACATTATAGCTCAGATTTTGGCCGAATCCAATCCGGGGATCAGCCCTAAATACCTAACAGGTACGTGTGTACGCGCGTGTGTGCGGGGCAGGGAAAGAGAGGAGAGAGGAGAGAGGAGAGAGGGGAGGGAGTGAGGGAGGGAAGGAGAGCGAGCAAGCGAGCGAGCGAGCGAGAGAGAGAGAGAGAGAGAGAGAGAGAGAGAGAGAGAGAGAGAGAGAGATAGAGAGAGAGTAAGAGAGAGGAAGAAAGAGAGAGGGAGAGAGGCATGGCATGTATTATACGACATAATATCAGTTTATATAATTGATTTCAGGAAAGCCAGTCGATATTGCTGTAGACATATTCGTCGCACATATTTCATCAATCGATGAAGTCAAACAGGTATTGTTAGTGAAAGGCATTTATATACGGTACGAATGAAAAAAGCCCATATGAATTACTATCCCTTTGTGCCGGCCCTGCACGCCATTCTCATCTTTTATGTACCACTATATTTTCTGTACCCCTCTACCGATCCATGCTAATAAACTGTCATACATTATGTATGTATTTACGTAATGGCTCAACCATTTCATTATATAATACACACACACGAACTCACGCACGCACGCACGCACGCCCGCACGCACGCACGCACGCACGCACGCACGCACGCACGCACGCACGCACACACACACACACACACACACACATATACACACACGCACCACGTATGCACGCACGCACGCACGCACGCACGCACGCACGCACACACACACACACACATATACACACACGCCCCACGTACGCACGCACGCACGCACGCACGCACGCACGCACGCACACACACACACACACATATACACACACGCACCACGCATGCACGCACGCACGCACGCACGCAC
>NW_014577903.1:127716-138952 GCF_000485595.1 Priapulus caudatus | reverse complement strand
TGGGAGGGGGGATACCCCTCCCACACCCTACCCCCTCGGTCGCTTCGCTCCCTCGCCTTGGCCCTCCCTGTTTCCAATTGCTGGCTACGCCACTGTGCGTATATATTGTTGAATGTTGTCAGTGTAAACCCATAGACGTCATCAAAGATATATACACGTATAATATACATATGTATATTAATATATGATATCTATGAGTGAACTCACTGAGCTGTAGCCTATTTAAGTGTATTAATTTATATATAGAGATCAGTGTAAACCCCAGGAAACATGCATGGAAATCAAATAGGAGTGGGCATAAAAACTAAAAAGGTTTTCGGAATAAAAATAAATCACTTGCCATCTGATTCACGCACGCACACACGCACACGCACATACACACACGCGCGCACACGCACGCACGCGCGCGCATGCAGAAACATCGCCGGTGTCTATAACAGATATAATTTTCTCTCCACGTTCTCCCTACGAACCTCTATATTCTCTCAACTGCCACATACCCGGCCCCTTCTCTTAACCCCTTCCACATCCTTACTTATTCCGTGCACATCCATTCCTTTTGTTCTTCCCCTCCCAGGCTCCCACTTTCTCCCGAGCGTCTCACATCTATACCTGCTTCTATTTTCTTTTTCCAGCTATCTACGCCTTCTCTAGATCCCCTACTACCCTCTTCCACTTTCTTCGCTCCTCTTCTGTCGTATCCTCTCCCCTCCCCTCCCTTTCTTGCGTATCCACGCAGGCTCTCCCTAACCCTTTTATTATTCATCTATACTTTCTCCAGATCTTTCCTCTTTAATTAACCTTAATTGTACGTTCCTGCTTGCTTCATTCATCTATCTTCTACCCTTCCAATACTTCTTTCCATCTTCCTTAGCCATGCACTTTCACGTTACTATCTACCTTTCTTCTCCACACTCCCTCCCTCTCACAATTAGCCTGCTCGCTTACCCGTTAGGCCTAACGATTCCCCATGCACCATTTCATTCAAAATTATACCATTTCTAATTTGTTTACCACACGCATACTTTACCTACTCCAACCCTCCTTCTCTCCTCCTCCTTTCTTTTAATCTTCACCGCTCTATAACGTATACGTACCATTTACCCTGAAGTCATGCTTCCATCCACTATATTAATTATTTTTCCTCATTCTTTACCTTGACCCTACTTCTCTTCCTCCCCTTCCTCTTTTTATTTTCTTTTTCTTCTTCTTCCTCCTCCTTCTCCTCCTCCTCCACATCTACCCTCTTCCTCCCCATCATCCTCCCCCCTCCTCCTCCTTATCCTCATCCTCCTCCTCGTCCTCCTCCTCCTCCTCCTCCCCCTCCTCCTCCTCCTTATCCTCACCTTTCTCTTCCTCCTCTACATTCTCATCCTCGATTAATCTTTAATTCTCCTTCTCTGCCTTCTCCGTCATACTTTGTCTACTCTAGTACTCATTGTTCTCTCATCCTCAATGCCATTCCTCCAGAACCCTTCACCTGTTTTCCTCTCAGCCACGACATTTCCTCTTCCGCTCCCTCTGGATGCTGCGGCTGCTGCTGCTCATCCTCCTCCTCTTCCTCCTGCTCTTCATTCTCTTCATCCGCCTCCCCCTTCCGCCATACTACGTACCCGTTTTTCAAACACCTCTTTCTCTATTAAAAAGCCGCACTGAGAAGCTTAAGTTCATCACAACTACCCATTAGGGCCGCTAGTATTAATTAGTTTTCAATACTGATACGTATTCTCTTCCTCCCCATTCTCTTTTTCTTTTCTTCGATCGTCTTCTTCTTCTTCTTCTTCTTCTTCTTCTTCTTCTTCTTCTTCCTCCTCCTCCTCCTCCTCCTCCTCTCCATTTACCCTCTTCCTCTTCCTCCTCTTCCTCCTCCACCTCCTCCTCCTCCTCCTCCTCCTCCTCATCCTCACCTTTCTCTTCTTTCTCTACCTTCTCATCCTCGATTAATTTTCAATTCCCCTTCTCTGCCTTCTACGTCGTACTTTGTCTACTCTAGTACTCATTGTTCTCTCATCCTCAATGCCATTCCTCCAGAACCCTTCACCTGTTTTCCTCTCAGCCACGACATTTCCTCCTCCGCTCTTTCTGGATGCTGCGGCTGCTGCTGCTCATCCTCCTCCTCTTCCTCCTGCTCTTCATTCTCTTCATCCACCTCCCCCCTTCCGCCATACTACGTACCCGTTTTTCAAACACCTCTTTCTCTATTAAAAAGCCGCACTGAGAAGCTTAAGTTTATCACAACTACCCATTAGGGCCGCTAGTATTAATTAGTTTTCAATACTGATACGTATTGAAGTCTGTATTTTACCTGATTGCTTTCTATTGAAGCACGGCCATTGGCCGGCAACTCTTAGTGACGTCATTTTGTACGGCGAATAGAAATCCGTTCCATCGCATTATACGCCTATCGGCTGTCGCGTTGAGCTTCGACCGAGATTTTCAGCATCGCCTGAAAATGGCGGAGTTTGCTTCGGATGGTATTCTGTCCGATAAATTCTCCGTTTATCCTAGCAAAAAACTAGTCGATGTCAGATTATTGCGGTCGGGAATTACAGTGAGCGATCTTTCGTCATTAAATGCGAATAATTTTCAATCTAATGTGAAATTCAGAGATGTTGTCGGCTGTCATTGTATGCGAAGCCGCGACAGCAGTGAATCCACAGCTTTTATCACTGTGTACGCATACACGCCTAAGAAGAAGAAGGAAGCTAAAGGGAGAAGCCGGCGTAGGACAACAATATCATTTGCCGTAAATAAAAGCGATAATTACGAGGAAAACGAACGGATCGCACAACAATGGAAAGTTGCAATACTCTGTGTTTTACGAACTGTGCAAACAGGACAAGGTAATTGAGTGTAATCACTCATTCACTGTATTAAATGTGTACTCCGCCTCCGTGCATCTTCTCCTTTCCTATCTCTGCTCACGTTGTTATTTCGATCGCTAAGTTTCGCGCTTCAATTCGTGGTTAAACCCCCCCCGCCCCTGTTTCTGAAGAAATCGATTACGATGTCAAATTTTGTCGTATTCTTCGCGAGGAGTAGGTCTACTACTAGTAGAAGTACTTCTATAGCTGGCTAGGTCGTGTTTGTTGGATCAACTTCAAGGATAGTTTGGGACCCCCAACTCTCACAACTCACTACTACTACTACTAGTACTACTACTACTAGTGCTGAGAGGGTCTATGTCCCCCAGGGTACGGTCCGGTATACCGGAACGTACCCTGGTACTATCTAATATGCCGGACTGTACCTCGCCTACTCCCCAATCCTTTAAACCTTAACCCTAACCTTAATCCTAACCCTAACCCTAACCCTAACCATATCAGATAGTTACCAGGGTACGTTCCGGTATACCGGACCGTACCCAGGGTACGTTCCGGCAGTACCCTGGGGGACATAGACCCTATGAGCACTACTAGTACTAAGCGTTTAGGGTACGCACGTACCAATTGTACATGTTTATCACATAGTTTTCTGGGCTCTGACTGTCCTGCTAAAAAGTGAAAATAAACACACAAAAAACACGTTTTTTGAATGTTGCATGTTGACGGTTGGCATTTGAACATGTATGCTCTGGCACTGTGACAAACGTGTTTCGAAATATAGGTCATTTATTGGCAAATTTCCAATACGAAAGTGTGTTTATGTGACGATAACTAGACCTAGTTTTAGGTAGAATATGACATCGGGAACACACTGTTGTACATCTATAATATGATTTTACATGTTCAGCACAAGACATATTTGGCTGATACTGAATATATAAAATCAAATGATGGATACACAACAGTTTGCATGTATATTGCATTTGGCACTTGTATCATCAAAGCACTTGATAAGCATTCATTGTTGTGTTGAACAGATACTTGATGTAAAAAGAAATGTTCCCTCCTCCAACTACAGCGCACAAGCTTAGATTTTAAGTTTTGGCATTCGAATACCCGGAAACGTTTGCCAACCGTTATGGAGATGTTATTAATATATCAGCACGTTTTCCACACTGCGATAGAACTACGGCTGAGTGTACACGCGCCGTATCGGCGCATGCTGGTGATCATCAACCCATATGGAGGTCAGGGCAAGGCCAGAAAGATTTTCGAAGATAACGTCTCTCAGATTTTCACCGAAGCTGACATCTACTATAAGTTGATGACCACAGGTACACTAACTGTTTGTCTTTATGCCCTTAGTAGATGTGATCGAGAATTATTAGTAGCCATAGAAAAGTTGATGTGTCACTACATAGTATATATAATTATATAACTCATTAAATAAGTTAATTCGGTTGGTAGACCATAATAGATATAACAGGGTTAATTGTTACTCAACCGTGAAGATTTGAAACGTACCGCTTACGTGAAGTATATATATATATATATATTTCACCAGCTTGTGTAATACTACTAGTATTAACACTGGTATCAGCAATAAACTATGCTGGCAGTAATATTGTTTTGGCTTCACCGTGCTGGCTAACAAAACGTTTAAATTGCGCAGGGTGTCTGACAACCTTGTTTGTTTTGGCAGCAAGCATTTGTGTACATGCAGTCCGAGTGTAGTTGTGGACCGTTCGTAGTAATGGTCAGTAGGTCTGTAGGAATACCGCTGGCGTTCGCCACCTTCCCAAAATGTGATGAATAAATAACAGCGGCGATTTTACTATGTACACTAAATGGCGAATACAATTGGCGAATGATTTTTAACCGCTTACGAAATTACTATTGAAGAATGAAATCGTCAAATTGCAGTGTCGTGTAAGTACTAACAAATTCGGTGACCTAGTCCTTTGGTGCAAGACCATACAACGGCGCAACAGCCTAGTTTTGTGTACATTTAAAAACTACATTATTTCATGTTTACTTGATTAATTTATTGAAATGGTTTTCGTGCACTTCTTTTCCCATACCCATGACGTCTTTATGCCTTGCTTAGCACATTCGATGAAGTTAACAGTGGCTATAGTCTTCACCAGTGGGAACCTGACCGAGAACTAGTCCAGCAACTGGTACCAGAGGGAAACGAAACACAAACACACGCAAAAAAACATTGTATTGGAACACCTGCGGCTGGGCGGGGCCTGAAATATTTCTTTTCAGGAATTGCAATGAAAATGTTATGGTCAAATGGCCAGATAACAGGCAATACACCTGCTTATTAGGCCTGGTGCTGAAAACACCCCTCCCAGCATGTAAGGAAGAATGAATGTTTACAGGCATTTATGTATCATTTAACTAGTTCCCTATGAACTTTTAATATTATTACGCCCGAGTTATCCGATCACATGCCATGTTTCCGAGTTATCCGATCACATGATAGCGATTAATAATTTATATATATATATATATATATATGTCAAATGGCGGACACCATGGAGCAACAGTGTGATGTGCATGCATCATGTACTGGTGCAATTATGTCTCACGTCATCCTGCCATGTACCGATAATAAGTCTGTCATGCTAACATGTTTTTTGAGCTGCCCCAAATCGCTTTTATCTTCTTCGTGTGAAAGTTCGACAACATGCTTGGTACGTACAAGTGTACGTTACATGACAATAGTAAAACTACAGTCTATTCACTGACACACGGAATATTTAGCGGTCGTGCTTCAATGTAACCCATGTTTGGTGTAACCCATGTAGGGTTCAGGGTTCTCCAAGAGCACTTATAGCCTGGCGGCCCGCCATCCAAAATGCACCCGCCACTCTAACGTATTCATAGCCCCATGCTAATATCATAGCCCCCGGCGATCGCCCCTAGCACGCAAACCGCTTCGGCTGATTTGCAACTAGGACGTAAAGGCAGCACCCCATGCAGATAATGAAAATGCTTGGAGAACCCTGGTTTCGCGTTCTTTGATTCACAGTCGAATGTAGATATGTTGCAGATAGTTTTTTTGTTTTTTTTTTTTGTTTTTTTTTTTTTTTTTTTTTTTTTTTTTAATTTTTTTTTTTTTTTTTGGTTTTTTTTTTTTTTTTTTTTTTTTTTTTTTTTTTTTTTTTTTTTTTTTTTACTTACTAGGCGTCGGTTTTCGGTCTTGTAATGCAATGGTGTGTGACAAGTGTGTGTACAGCCGCTTGTGGTGGTTGGATCGTTGTGCGACCACATTCGTCTACATGCTGTGGTGTGTTATAAGGGTGCTTTGCGTACGTGTTCTGTGCGCGTTTACACGCATTGTCGGTCGTTGTATTTGTATGCTCTTGCGTGGTGTGCCGAGGGTAGTGGCGATGCGTCCGGTGTGTGTGTGAGTGTGTGTGGAGTAGCTTGTGTGTGTGTGTGTGTGTGGCTGTGTGTGTGTGTCTGTGTGTGTGTGTGTGGCCGCTGTGTGTGTTGTGTGTGTTGTGTGGCGTGGCGTGCGTGCGTGGTATTATTGCGTGTGTGTGTGTTTGTGCGTGTGTGTTTGGTGCGTCCTGTGCGCTGCCGTTGCGTGGCTGTTGGATAGTGTATAGCTGTATCTGTATTTGTGGTGGTCAGCTGTGTAGGTGCAGTGCATTTCGTTGCGTGCTGGCGTGCGTATGGTGTTGTATTTTGTGCGTGCCGTGCGTGCGTGGCGTCGTGCGTGCGGTGCGTGCGTGCGTGTCGTGTGTAGTGTTAGTTTATACTGTATTTGTGTGGGGTTGTTGTGCGGCGTGCGTGGCCGGGACATTCAGTTGTGGCTGCGTGCGGTATGGTGGGTGTGTGGTGGGCGATTCTGGGGGTGGTGGCTCTCCTCTGCTCGTGCGGTGCGTGGTGCGTGCTGGCTGTGCGTGGCGTGTGTATAGTGTTACGGCGGGTATCCGTTATTTGGTGTGTCGTGCGTAGGTTGCATTCGTGTGCGTGGCTGCGTGCGTATGAGTGTGTGCGTGCAGGGCGGTTGGGGGGGCTGTGGGGCGGCTGCCGTGCTCTGGTGTTAGTGGAGGGTTATCTGTATTTGTGTGGGCGTGCGCTGCATTCGTGGGGGGCGTGCGTGTGTGGTGCGGCGTGTCGATATAGTGTTATAAGTGTATTGTTATTTGGTTGTGTGCGTTCGTGCATTTGTCGTGGCTGTGGCGTGTGATGGGTGGCGCGGTGAGGGTGTGCGGGCGGTCGTGTGCGCGTGCAGGGCCATCCGCCCTTCCGTGCGTGCGTGGCGGCGCGCTTCATGTCCATCTTTTATTTCCAGTAGCCGGCCGGGGGGTTCTAGTTGCCCCAATCCGGTTTGCATTGCAGCAGCAGGCCAGCATCTGTGACAAGTTTATCACTGTGTAACAACGTGATCATACACACATACGTGAATGAATAATCAGAGTCTAATAATAATAATAGATCTGAATAGATCTAATAATAATAATTAAGATCAATATGATTAATTTAGATCTAAGTAATCAATAAATAATCAATTAGATTAATGATCTAATTAGAGACATTAATAGATCTAATATACGATTAATATCTAGACCTAATAGATGGCTATAATAAGTCTAATAGAGTCTAAGAATAGATCTAATGCTTAGATCTAATATAATAATATACCGTGTTGTAATGAATAATTAATTCTATTCATTATGTCACTGCCTGATACACATATTGTAGCCGATACAGATACAATTCATTCTATTAAGTGGTCATGCTCGGGGCGATGCAGGCGTCAACTCCACCTGCAGCTAGAGCTGGATGACTATATACTATGTATGCGCATGCAACGAACGTGGTGCAAGCGGTACGTCATTCGCGCTACCTGTTTACCTCACGAGTTCGACATCCGACGGCAGCGCACGCACGTACCACGGCACGCGACCGTGACTTGCGGCCGTCAGAGTGAGGCAAGATGGAACCATCCTGGTGGAATTTACTAAGCAAGTGCCCATCGAGCGAGAGTTTGGTTGGGGTGGGGCGTTGGGGTCGGGGGTTGGTGTGCATAAACGACCGCGATTTGCGTCATAGAAGCTCGTGATGATTAGGGTTAGGGGTTAGGGTTAGGGTTGTGAATAGGGTTAGGGTGAGTGTTTGTGCTAACGTTAGGGTTAGGGGTTGTGAATAGGGTTAATACTAGCGTTAGAGTAAGCGTTGTGATTAGGATTAGGGTTAAGACTAGCGTTAGGGTTAGAGTTTGAGCAAACATATATATTAGTAAGTATATTTTGGTTAGAGTTTCAGTGCACACTTTAGGGTACGTTAAGGTATTATGGTTTGTTTAAGTCTTCTTACTCATGCCATGGCAGTGTTGGAGATAGCAGCCCGTCCTCTAGTAACTATGGGGTTGCACTACAGTCCATGGACTGGTTACTTTAGAGCAGGACTGGCTAATTTTTCATCGATTTTATTATGCTGTAAAAATTAGGACAGCTGGTGGTTTCAGACCAATTTCCTATACTGATTAGGGTGCTTTCAGACTAACGGCTTGCAATTATAACAAGTTGAGTGTATCAGAGTGAGCGTCGCGTTCGGGGTTAGGGTTTTGCTTTGCCATCTGAAGTCGCGTGATATTGTAGGGAAGGTTTTTTTGGTGTTACACATGACACGTCGGTCAATGATCGTAGACAGTGATGGTCGAAGGCGTCAGGTATCACAGGCTTTATTCTAATATATATTTTACGACATACCAGGGGCGTGCCCAGGATTTGTACCAGGTGTGTGGGGGGGGGGGGTTCTAACCCTAACCCAAACTTGCGAGCACGCGAAGGGGGGGGTCCCAAATTTTTTGAAATTAGACTCCTAAGATGCGTTTTCTGCGCGAGCAGGGGGGGTCCGGACCCTCTGGACCCCCCCCCTCCCTGTACACGCCCCTGCATACATAAGCACAACAGTACGTAAGTGCGTCGTGATATGGAAGTCATTGGGTAACAGGGTCGTGAGGTTGGCTCGTTTGCGCAATCTTGACGACATCCACCAGATGACGCGGATGTGCCACGGGGCTAGGCGTCTGCTACGCGCCAAGGAGCTACGCGCTATCACGCGCGTGCACGGTCGTGCTGGATACTTCCTGGTTGTTGTCGGTCGGCATAATCTTGTTCTTCCCGGTTCGTGAAAGGGAAACCTTGACCGGATATCACACTGCCAATAGATAGGTGGATGGGTGGGTGAGTGGAGATGGATGAATGGATGGATGGATGTATGTTTGGACGGATGGATGGCCGGGCGGGCAGGCAGATGGGTGGATGGATGGATGGATGGACGGACGGACGGGTGGACGGATGGATGAATGGATGGATGGATGAACGGACGGACGGATAAATGGATGGATAGATGTATAAATGAATAGATGGATGCAAGACGGATTAATTGCTAGATAAAATACACTAGAAATAGAATAAAATCAACGTAATAATTTCATTTTATGTATTTATTTAATTACATCGTAGTCGGGCGTGTCTGTGACTACGCTTGTGTGTTGTAGTGTTCGCACAAACACGTGCTCCTGCTGTTAATTCTGCAGTTCACCACGCTTCAAAACATTCTCTTTACATCGTAACCCAACCAAAAACATACCGCGCATGGGTAGGTAGGTGGCTCGACGTCGTAAAATACTCAACTGACGCATCCGTCATATAGTCGTGTACGCATAGTTTAGTATTAGACGTTTACACGCGTGGCCGTATAACAAATAGAGGGTTACGCCATGTTTACAGTCGGTATATGAATTGTGCAGGCCTCTCTCTGTCTGATATGGCGTTTAGGGGTGCCCTCCACGAGGCGTGTGTTACACTAGCACTTTTCCGCGATGTTGCTGCGGGCGATATTCAAGCCGCTTTCTGTCAACATGCAGAGCACTAGGCTAAATTCATACGGCGAGGGGGGACAGATCACGATGTCCTAGTTCTGCTGTTATGCAACACTACGACTTCGTGCTTTCTAAGAGAGCACTTGTTAGAGAACTTAGAAGATTCAGCCCGCGTAGCTTCTGCCTTGACATTCAAACAGAATTTGCGTGTAGTTCATTCAAAAATCTGGTGCTATCAAGAGCTATTAATACCGACGTATTATTAGTTATTGGTGTTATTATAATACTACACCAGTATTCTTTCTGAGAGAATATCTGTATGATACTCATGTAAATACTGCTGTACTTGCTCGTGGATATATACGTACGTGGGGACTCTGGTTTATACTATAGATAAGCGTGATAAATAAAGCTAGTTGAGCTAGCAAAGCCTTGGTGAGTGTGTGTTGAACAAGCTACGAAACGCGAAGGGAAATAGTAAGACGAAATCTGCGTTCTGCTAACAAGCACCCATATTTATGTCATTTATCACGCGCCTTCTGTGCCCTTGCTCTGTCACGTACTTACACGCCTTCTGATGGAGTTTGTTTATGCAATACAATTAGTATTGTTTACTGTTAATATGAAATGATTTGGCAGGATGCTATGTGGCCGATAGCGTGTTTTGACTTTAGAGGCAATCTCCCTATGTGTACATACATTATAGACGTCAACATTATTATGCTAACTATACAGATAAGATTACATAAGTTCACTGGTAAAAACTGGTAAGCGCTGGAACTGTACGTTTCCCCGTCTCTAAGCAAACCAAGACCCGTTGATGTGACATTTATTAGATACTATTCCAGGTAGCCATAGTCCAGGCTTGCGAGTGATCTCTCTTGATTTATTTTGAGGCATGCAGCCATAGAAATATTATTCTTAGATAGTCTTGTTTATACGTACTATATATGCATACAGCACTTTGAAATCATACGTCCAAAAAAATTCATTCGTGCTCGTTTCCCACACGTCAAATTCAACGCTGCAAGGACGTCTGCTTTGTTGTTGCATAGTCATCTTTACATCTCACGAAGGTCGTATACACCTATTCGTCAATCATATTTGAGATATCGGGGTTCTAACGCGCCGTTAGCAAGCAGAAATCACCGCATTTTGTCGACAGGTTGTCGCGTTATAAAGACTCGTCAGACCAACATCACGATGACAACGTGTATATATTGAACGCAGAACTTTTGTCGTCGAAATTGTCTGGCGACCAGAAATTCGCCGAAATAACGCGCAGCATTTTTTCACGCGTGACCCAAATATAGCCGTCGTTGCGTGCGATGGTGGTGGTGATGGTGGTGGTGATGGGGGGGGGGGGGTGGAATCAGTAGCGTAAGTGGTGGGAAGGAATTGAGATAACGACATCAGATAATAACATCCGATATATAAGTTGCGGTTCTTTTCGTGTGTGCCGCGCACCGATATACACGGGTAGCCATGCACAGTGCACTAGATAACTGGTCGCATGTTTCGCTATTACACCGGTGCAGAGGATGGCGGAGGGTGGGTG
>NW_014577903.1:116258-127314 GCF_000485595.1 Priapulus caudatus | reverse complement strand
TATATATATATATATAATACTTATTGATTAACCGTAGTGAGACGCCAAGCCATACCTGGTGTGGTATTATTGCTTATATATCGAACTCTGCATGTGAAAACGTGTTAGTGTGTTAACTAGGCTAACTACCACGCTCATTAATTTGTTACGATCTGACAGTTATTTTAGATTTAAGACCCAGTGTGGTTACATAGAGATTTCCTCTGCATTTCATTTCTAGCTTTTGCCCGTCAGATGTGAAGATGGTTTCCAGCGGTCTGGGATTGTAGTATTCCAGGGTAAAAAATATACGGGAGCGATGAGCGATGAGCTCTTCAAACCTCCAAAATCGCTCCCGTGAGGCTCAAAATAGCTCCCGTAAAATTTTTGACGAGAGCTATTTTTTCCACAGACTTGAAAAAGAGCTCCCGTGAAAAAAAAGTAATTTTTCCCCTGTAGTATTCAAAGTATAGTTTGTAAATTTTAGCAAAGATCAATAGCCAATGTGCCAAGAATGTCGTAACTACGTCACAAGACAGTTCTCATAGATTGCTTGCTTTTTAAATGTTTTGACGTCTATGCGCGTAAAAACCCGCATCTCACGAGAACATTTGCAATAATGCTTCAGCAAAATATCAAAAATGTATGCTTTGTCAGAAGTACTGGTATATATGGGAGGGTAATCGATAGTGTGTTTCCCACGGATATGACCCCGTCGTCATAGGAACTTGTAGGCAACGCGGAGTAGCATAGCATAGCATAACATCTTGGCTGTCGATCCAAGCCATTCTAGCAGTGGTCAGGGTAGTTCCTAGAAACGGTCATGTATTTTATATATGTATACAAGAATGACGTGTAATAATAACTGTGTGTACTGTATGCGTTTTGTTTCACAGCTACGTAAGACTAATCACAGGGATTGGGGGGGGGGGGTACAAAGATCCGATCAGTTATGGAATAAATGTCTTGAAACATGACTCTCTATTCTTTTCCACGTTTGTAGCGTAGCATTACACGATTCTCTTTATTATGCCATCTTTGCCATCTAGTGAGATGGTGAGTAAATCCCTGCACATAATGATCAGAGCTTATAGTGTTCATTATAAGCTTATTGACGTAATCAGTAATGTACCCGGCATGTAATATAATTATTATATATAATATTTTTAATATAATTATTTATTAATTATTAATTTTTTTTCACGTAACTTATCTGCCTGCCGTGTAACTGACAGGCAGCTCTAGCAAATCAGCAGTCCGATAGGACCTTCTAAAGACAATGCTTACTAACAAAGTGTTGCAAAGTTGACATTTTAATGCGCACGCATGTAAAACCACATACAAACTGCTCGTGTTTAACCGACCTAGCAACAACATTCAGGTGCGGGTCTCGTAGAGTTAAGCTGGATTTACATTACTGACTTTATGACTTTAAATTATTACATTACCGACTTTATGTTGGCGAATTGGCGAGTTGAAGCAATGTCGCAATTCGGCAAAGTTCTTCGAGTTGGCGAAAATAGAACATGTTCTAATCTCCCAACTAGTTGCTATCGACCAGTTGCTCGCGCGATTCTCGCGTTTACACTGCCGATTGTCAGTTGCGAAGTTGGTACTATTCGTCAATTCGCCAACTCAAAGTTGGCAGTGTAAACCCAGCTTAAAAAGTCGGTACTGTGAACCCATCTTATAGAAATCTTGTTCAGATGGATGGGTCATTTAAGCGTGGGACACACCATGCGAATATATTCGCACGTCCGCAGCGAAAATATCAAACATGTTTCATCGCCACGAATTTCAGTGCAGATGAAATTCGCAGCGAAATTCGCCCGCGCTTCAGCGGACACACCATGCGAATTTCGCTTCGATTTTACAATTGCTGCGGACATTACGAATAAATTCGCATATTCGCATGGTGTGTCCCCCGCTTTGGCGGACGGAAGTGTACACGTGATCATTGTGATGTGTCATGTGTGCAGAGTACTCGGGACACGCGACGGAATACGTGCGGACGCTCGATCTGACGGCGTGGGAGGCGATCGTCGTCTGCGCCGGCGACGGCATCGTCTATGAGGTGAGTGGCCAGCGCGCGTGCTACGACAGCGCCATCTACCATCTGCTCTCACACGCGACGTGGTTTGCGTGTTGGCAGTGTGGATAGGTGTCAGGTATCCTGGGCGGCCGGCGTCGACCGAAGGTAGCCTGCAGTGATTGTAGTTGACCTAAAATGACCAGAGATGACCTAAAATGACTTATGATACCCTGCAGTGACTGTAGATGACTTATAATGACATACGGTGATTTGCTCTGACCTACAATGACCCCTATCCACCCTTGGCAATCTAGACAATTTTTTTCCTGTAATGACCCTTAAGCGAAATAAAAAACATTTTTCTGTCATTTAAACATATCAAAGACTTCGTCTTCGGTCAAGGATAGTTTAATTGATAATATTTCTTGCAAGAAGTGTTGTTGTCACTGCTTTGGGTTTAAGCTAAATATGACCCCAATGACCTAGAAGCAGTGTAGCTATTGCTGGAAACAGCCGAAGCAGTTGCCGACAGTTGAAATGTGCCATTCAGCATAGGGCTAATACGAATTTCAATGCAAGAAATCATTATTGCTTTTGTGTCTTATTTGATGCTTTGGTCCTTTTGATAGCTTTAGTGCTATAACAGAATAGAATCACGATTTAAAAAATGCTTCAGTGAAACATGCGATGTTAAAACATGTTCAACACGTAGCACGTCTAACATGTTAACCGTTTATCGGCAGGTGTTTAAGGATTCAGTGTGTTCTTCTGTACGTTTTACTAACTAATGTATGCCCTGTGCGTGGTGTTGCTGTTGCATGAACTAACTTGCTTGCTTCCCAGGTTTACAATGGTTTGATGCAGCGACCAGACTGGCAAGAAGCCATACTGATGCCTGTCGGAGTGTTGCCCGGTGGATCCGGTAACGCCCTTGCTGCATCCATCAACTGGGCGGCAAGGTAAGTTGTTGTTGTTGTTG
Organism: Priapulus caudatus; assembly: GCF_000485595.1. Lineage (NCBI taxonomy): Eukaryota > Metazoa > Priapulida > Priapulimorpha > Priapulimorphida > Priapulidae > Priapulus > Priapulus caudatus. The sequence continues at coordinate 124,324 of NW_014577903.1, read as the reverse complement.
TTGTTGTTGTTGTTGTTGTTGTTGTTGTTGTTGTTAGTGTGTTACTGCTGCTGCTACTGCCATTGTTGTTGATATTGTTGCTGATGTCGTTGTTGCTGCTGCTGCTGCTGCTGTTGTTATTGTTGTTGTTGTTGTTGTTGCTGCTGCTGCTGCTGTTGTTGTTGTTGTTGCTACTGCTGCTGCTGCTGCTGTTTCTGCTGCTTCTGCCATTGCTGCTGCTGCTACTAATGCTTCCTTCATAAGCTGCTGCTGGTACATGTTTGCTGTGGGTGCTGCTGCTGCTGCTGCTGCTGCTGCTGCTGTTGCTGTTGCTGCTACTACTACTGCTTCCTTTATAAGCTGCTGCTGGTACATGTTTGCTGTGGGTGCTGCTGCTGCTGCTACTACTGCTTCCTTCATAAGCTGCTGCTGGTACATGTTTGCTGTGGGTGCTGCTGCTGCTGCTGCTGCTGCTGCTGCTGTTGCTGCTACTACTACTGCTTCCTTCATAAGCTACTGCTGGTACATGTTTGCTGTGCCTGCTGCTGCTGCTGCTACTGCTGCATCCTTCATAAGCTGCTGCTGGTACATGTTTGCTGTGGGTGCTGCTGCTGCTGCTGCTGCTGCTGCTGCTGCTGCTGCTACTACTACTGCTTCCTTCATAAGTTGCTGCTGGTACATGTTTGCTGTGGGTGCTGCTGCTGCTGCTGCTGCTGCTGCTGCTGCTGCTAATGCTTCCTTCATAAGCTGCTGCTGTTACACATTTGCTGTGGCTGCTGCTACTACTACTGCTTCCTTCATAAGCTACTGCTGGTACATGTTTGCTGTGGGTGCTATGCCATGCCGAGCATCTACCGCAAACAGGTATGCCCTAGAATCCCACTGATGGATGTATGCAGGCTGACTAGATGAGTCGGGGAATTGATGAGGAGGGTGATTATTACAATTTCATTCGGTCGCCATCATCGCTTGCATTCGTGTGCCAATGCCGTAGTCATGCGTCTTGGTTACTGGAGCGTACAGTGCAGAGGCAGTGAGGAGTAAGATATTAGTGCGTAATAACAGGACTATGGGCCAAAATGCATGTTGATACGCCACCTTGATAAAACAATGATCCCCTGTACTGTATTTTCCTAAGACTGAGTAAGACTGAGTATTTTCCTAGGAACAAGTAGTATGAGGAACAAGTAATGATAGCATGATTGCAATTAAGTATGACATAGCAATAGCTCATGATAAAGTGTCGCCCTGCATATATGTCTTGTTTCAATTTCAATAGTAATATCAGGCGCGCAGAATGTTTGCGCAGTCGGGTTAGCAAACAAGGCATCAATAAACTCGGGAGTGATTGCCATAAATCAAAAAAACCATGCGCGCCTGTCACCACTAACTACTTCAAGGCAGTGTTACCGATTCCCAGGTACTCGTGCACTATCCTCGCAGTTTCTGTTGACCTCTGGCCACCATCACTGACCCTTGTTACACACGCACTCTATTTGCTTCCGCGCATTTTCCCGGGTACCGCTAGTGATCCTCCTGGTACCGTGGTTACTCGCATGATCTCCTCATGGTTCTTTCTTGGTCACCAGTCACCGTTACTGACCCAAAGTTACTTATGCACTCGCCTTATGGTTCTATCTTGACCTCTAGCCACCATCAGTGACCCTTAGTTACTCACACGCTCTCGTTCTTTGTTGACCTCTAGCCACCGTCAGTGACCTTCAGTCACTCACGCACTCTCGTTCTATCTTGACCTCTATCCACCATGAGTGACCCTCGGTCACTCACTCATTCTCGTTCCATCTTCACCTCTAGCCACCGTCAGTGACCCTCGGTCACTCACTTTCATTCTTTCTTGACCTCTATTCACCATCAGTGACCCTCGGTCACTCACTCTAGTTCTATCTTGACCTCTAGCCAGCGTCAGTCACCCTCGGTCACTCACTCACTCGTTATATCTTCACCTCTAGCCACCGTCAGTGACCCTCAGTCGCTCACTCACTCATTCTTTCTTGATCTCTCGCCACCATCAGTGACCCACGGTAACTCATGCGCTCTCCTCGGTCACTCGTGCGTTCTCCTTGATCAATCACGCGCTCTCCTCGGTCACTCGTGCGTTCTCCTTGATCAATCACGCGCTCTCCTCGGTCACTCACGCGCTCTTCTCGGTCACTCACGCGCTCTCCTCAGTTACTCACTCGCTCTCCTCTCTTGCAGGCTTCCCTACAAAGAGAACTTTGCATTCCACTCGGCGTTGGTCGTCGCGCAGGGCAGTCCGACGCAGATGGACCTCGTGGCGTTGGACCTGGCCGACGGTCGGCGGCTCTACTCGTTCCTTGCCGTCGCGTGGGGCCTCGTCTCGGACGTGGACATCGAGAGCGAGCGGTGGCGCCCGTTCGGACCGATGCGCTTCTTCCTTGGCTTCCTTGCTCGCGTCGTCAGTACGTGCTCGCAGCAGTCTGCATGTAGTTACGCGAAGGAGCTAGTGTAGGGACAGTTATTTTCCGTTTAAAAAAATTGCCTTTTCCGTTTGGGAAAATCATGAATTCCGTTTCAAAGTAAAGAAAAAATGGAAATTCCGTTTTGCCATAGAGATTTTACACACCAAAAATGCTATATTCCGCTTACATATATTTGCATGGAAAAAAAAAGGTATTTGGTACAACCTTTGAAACCGAAACACAGGGCTACCAAAAGTTGTAATTGTAAATCATTTCGCTCTGAAACTTGTCTGAATGTAAACCATATCATTACCAATGCTATTGTCGACTGTTTTTGTGTGATTTTATTGAAATTTCTATGTTGTAATATGTTCAAATTACGTTTTCTGCGTTTTTCCGTTTGTAAACATCTTTTCCGTTTCCAATGACTGTTTCCGTGTTTTCCGTCCGTTTTCCGCGATCGCGGAAAATCACTGTCCCTACTAGTGTCGTTAGTGCTGAGTTACATGAGTAATCTAGTGTCGTTAGTGCTGAGTTATGTGAGTGATATAGTGTAGTGTGATATCATGAAATGGATCGTATCGTCAGCTACCCGTATTGTCCCACTTCTACAAGCTACACAAGCAAACTGACTTGTTGACTTACCATGATTTCCTACGATAACAGCCGTGTTCATTTCCTAGTTAGAAACGATTGTGCAGTTGAAATTATTTTTGCACACATTTAATTTCTTCCGTTTAGTCTCATTGAAGTAATGACTCTACGAGCCGCCTCGGTGGCGCGCTCTGGTGTTAACGCTCACCGCTTCTCCCGTTGTTCTCCCACGCAGCGCTGCGCACGTATCGGGGTCGAGTGAGCTACCTGCCAGCGAGGAACTACACGAAGCACCTTCCCCCCGCCGTCATCCGCGACGCCTCGACGACAGACGACCTCACTCGCAGCGCGTCAGTCGGCTGCGGTGGCGGCACCTACGAACATGTGAACGGCAGCGTTCCATCGTCGAGGACCGTTCCGAACCTCGCCGGGTTCTGCCGCGGGCTGTTCCAGCGCTCGCAGTCCGTCGGCGCGGCAACGCTCGACTTCCCCGGTACGGACGCGATGGAGAACGCGGATGACGACGGCATTGCCGCGACGACGACGCGATCCAACGGCGACGTCGGCCACGACGACCGTCCCCACGACGACCGTCCCCATGACGACCGTCCCCACGACGACCGTCCCCATGACGACCGTCCCCACGACGACCGTCCCCACGACGACCGTCCCCACGACGACCGTCCCCATGGCGACAGCGGCCGCGGCGACGGTCCCCATGACGACGGCCCGACTCCGCAGCGACCGCACGCTGAGAAGAACGGACGCCCGCCGCGCAACGGCGAGATCGCCACGGCAACGCCGCCGCCGACGCCGACGACGACGACGGCCGTGTCGACGCCGCTTCTCGCTCCGCTCGGTTCGCCCGTGCCGCCATCTTGGGTCGTCGTCGACGACGACTTTGTGCTCGCGTGTCCCGTCTACCAGACGCACCTCGGCTCGGACTCGATCACGGTGCCGTACGGCGCGTTCGCGGACGGCGTCATCCACCTCGCCGTGATCCGACGCGGCGTGACGCGCAAGGCCATGCTGACGCTGTTCCGCGAGATGGAGGTTGGCCGGCACGCGGCGAACCCCAACATAGAGCTGATCCCGTGCGAGGCGTTTCGTCTCGAGCCGGACATGGCGGACGAGGCGGCGGCGGCGGGCATCATGACGATCGATGGCGAGCAGATCGCGTGCGGCCCGATCCAGGGCCAGGTGCTGCCCGGCGTCGCACGCGTCATCGCCGTCAGCGACTCCAGCTCCATCTAGCGGCCGGAGCGGTCGCCGGCAGCTGTAGCTCCATCTGGTGGGCGGTGGAAGGCGTCGCGTGTTGTGAGAGTCGTGTAGCGCCATCTACATGTGATGTTCGGCGACTCCAGCGCCATCTATGTGTGATGGTCGGCGACTGCAGCGCCATCAAGGTGTGATGGTCGGCGACTCCAGCGCCATCTATGTGTGATGGTCGCGACCTGCAGTGCCATCTAATGTGTGAATGGTCGCGCGACTCGCGGAGCGCCATCTATGGTGTGATGGTCACAGCGACTCCAGGGCCATTTAATGTGTGAAATGGTCGGAGCGACTTTGCAGCGCCATCTAGGAGTAGGGGCGCGCGGCGGCGCTAACTTTTGTTCAGCGGATGTAAAATCTTTGTTTAATTGCTGAAATCATATGTCAAGCCCGACAGCTTGAGTAGTTATCTTAATGCACATTTATTTCGTCACACAGTGTTTTGTACGCATGTTAATATACGTATATATGCAACTAGAACAGCATCACTTCCTGGTGAGGTGGTGTGCGCCTGAATGGTAGTGGTAGCCATGGCGACAATATCAAGCGACAATCATAATGGGTTCAGGTTTTGCTGCGTTTTGCACCTGAAAGATTATGGTATACGTACTTCGGAGGCATTCTTGTAGGAAACACGCTTTTTGTTGGAACTCATTTTACGAACAATTAATGGCGTCCATATTATCTAGAGAGTAGCTTGATCTTCATGTAATCTTCGTTTTTCGTTCTTCGTCTTTTCCTTGCTACTAACTTTCTTCCCTCTTCTTATTCTTCCTCTTACTCTTTTCTTCTTTTCATCGTCCGCCTCCGCTTCCTGCTCTCGCCTCTCCTTCGCGCCCAGGTCTCTTTGTGGGTGCTGTAGATGGCCTGCGATATTCGGTTAAGCCAAGCAGACTAGTGGAGTAGCAATGTGTTTTCAAATTATTGTGCGACACCGAGTGAGAGGGAGTTGACTTCTTACATCAGCTTGCCGAGAATCGTCTAGCCCTCGAGTTCAACATCTGTGCAATAGGTCTTTTCTACACCACATTAGTTTCTGGTGTCTTCTTGGTTTAGTGAGCTTTGTGTGTGCACGTTTTATAACTATCTCAACTTGTATATGCTGCTAAGTGTAAACTATAGAGAAAACATACTACGCATACATGGCCTGCATTGCATGCTTGCTTGCGGTGCTTAGCCACACGAGGCACGCACACAACACACATATGTACATTACACCCAAAGCCAACAGTACCATACATATTCATGGAGTTTATTGGGTGTACACTCTGATCTGGCTCTTGCTCGGCTGCATGGGCATGTGATGTGCAGCATATAAGCATGACTTGCCAATCCATACTGATTCTTAATACTTTCCTGCACCGCCGCGTTTGTGCCATTTTATATGGTTTTTTTACCAGTTGCCAAGCTGACATAGCGTTCGCGCCGCGCTGCATCCACACTCACCGGCCGGTGTCCTCGAAATACTTTGTAGTAAAATGCAAATTCAAGTGGTCAGTATTATCATATAACACTTTGGCAGGGAAAAAATGCTGTGGTGTGCGCCTTACTCTGTGCGAATATGCACGTCGCTAGCTAGATTAGGAATCGTCTATTGAGGATCTAGACTTCTCTCTCACTTAACTCAGCTGTATCGATTGATAGCAGTTTTGCAGATGCACGCATGCAATATAACTGGTCTATGAGTATATGTTGAGCTGTCTAAGTTCAGTTTATTAGCAAGGCGGTAGATAAGTGTGTTATGCTGATGTGTCTGTACTGCGACTCTCGTGTTCATGTGTCGCTTTTCTCTATCCGGCTGTACACAATGCTAGGGTAAACAATGGTGCAACAGCCTATGCACCGGACGTATTCGCGTAAGCGTCAAACTGCCCTATAATAATAAACTTAATTAATTAATAAATTAATAAATAAAATAATAACTTAAGAGATGAATACTGTAAGGGGCTGGTGCATGTATGAAAGCAGACCTGGTCGAGAGCAGTGGACCTCGCTATTTGGTTTTTAAAAGTGGCTGACCGTAGCTCTATAGATAACGGTCTTTGCTAGGCGTTGAAAGACAAATAGGCTACCTAATATTAGCCCTAATTAACCTATTAGAACATTGTAGAACATCGTCGCAAGCCCTGTCGGCTATAGGTGGACTCTTTAGAGCAGGCTGGAAAAGACATGCAGTCACGGATGTAACACACATGCCTAGTAGCATGTATCATATGTGCCAGAGTGTGTGTGTGTGTGTGCGTGCGTCGTGTCGTTGTGCGTGCGTCGAGTGCGTTGCGTGTGTGTGTGTGTGTGTATGTGTGTGTTTGATGGTACTTTTCACCACTCTGTTTAGAGAGTGTCAGGCAGACGTTAACAGTCAGGCTTATCTTGGTAGAAGTCGGTTGCATGGTGCATCCTTGTAGTAACCAGCCATGGCTGCTTTACGTCTGGTCAGACGTAAATGGGAAATAACGAGGTGTAGCGTAGCTTGATGAATGTAGTCATATTGCGAACTGTGCAAAGCCTACAAATCATTGCAAAAGCTGTGCAGAATATTGACGCATGTACATGTAAATTTTACAACAAGCAATTTTACCGACAAAATTCCTAATCTCGGCGTGTCTGGAAAGTTCCTATCACGAAATTCGATGCGCAACCTTTGTTTCGGTAAGTGAAGACAAAAAACCAGAGCACCTGTTGCCAGAAGCAATGCATGAAGTGTTATGTCATAACTACCGACGATGTTTTGCAAGAGAGCAACCGCCTGCCAAACCCACAGCCACATCTCCCAAGCAGTTGGCAAACACTGCGTTCAATGAATGCATAATCTTGAAGTGCATGTTCGCACCATAACTCGCGTGTTTCTCCGACACCCTGCGTTGTAATTATGACAGTTGCGCAACGACCTAAGCCCACGATTACGAGTTTGGCCATCGTCCATATCAATGATGAACACGAACGACACAGGAGACTTGCTGTGTTTCGTGTGCGAAGCGTCGTTTGCTCAAGGCGTCGCCTACGCATTTTTTTGAAATTCGAACCGGCCAATCCCCTCCAAGTTGTCTGGTTTAATATTAGGTGTGTACTTGGAATCAGTGTTCTTGAATGAATCTTGTTGCAATGCAGCCGAGACACCAGGGGCACTGCGTGCGATCTAAAAAAACATCCAAAAGAGGCGCCGCCATCTGCCGGTTCCATGCCTCGGCGTTCCATGCCCGGGTTTCGAGTACTTGGGTTCCATGCTTCGGGTTCCGTGCCCTGGGTTCCGTGCCCCAGGTTCCATACCCTGGGTTCCGTGCCTCGGGTTCCATGCCCCGGGTTCCGTGCCCTGGGTTCCGTGCCCCGGGTTCTATGCCCTCGGTTCCGTGCCCCCGGTTCCGTGCCCTGGGTTCCGTGCCCCGGATTCCAGGGTTTTTCGGGCTGAAACTACGTAGAAACTACATCATTACGTGTGACGTAGATACGATTGGCAGAACTCTCTTCCATGACGTAGTCGTGCAATCTCTTGATGGATGTATTGTTGATTGACGTGCGCTGTTGCATTCCTGTCCTTATCGAAGCTGTATATAATGACGGCACTAGGCGGGGTGTGTAGGTGGTGACGTCACCGTCCCGTGCTGCGTAGTGGTGCCACAATTTAACAACGCCCGTTCCAACAGAAGCGGGTTGCAATATTACAATGTCGCGCAGCTGGCTGCAAATATGTCCGACTATGACCTTGACGTGAAAAGATACGCATGGTATGTTTGTGTGTATTTGTGCGTGCGTGCGTGCGCTCGCGCGTGCGTGCGTGTGTGA
>NW_014577903.1:100160-114949 GCF_000485595.1 Priapulus caudatus | reverse complement strand
ACATGAGTAATCTTATGTCGTTAGTGCTGAGTTTATGTGAGTTGATATAGTGTCGTGTTGATATCATGAAATGAATTGTCCACTTCTACAAAGCTACACAAGCCAAACTGATCTTGTTGACTACCATGATTTCCTATGATAACAGCCGGCTGTTCATTTCCTAGTTAAGAAACGATTTGTGCAGTTTTGAAATTTTATTTTTGCACACATTTAATTTCTTGTTTGAGGCGTAGTCTCAATGGAAGTAATGACATCTACGAAGAGCCGCCTAGTGGCGCGCTCTTTTTAACGCTCGCCGCTTCTCCCGTTTGTTCTCGCCACGCAGCGCTGCGCACATATCGGGTCGGTTAGGCACCTTGCCACGCGAGGGAACTACACGAAGCACACTTCCCCCCGCCGTCATTCCGCGACACCTTCAACGACAGACGACCTCATTCGCAGCGCGTCAGTCAGCTGCGGGCAGGCACCTATCGAACATTTGTGAACGGCGCGATTCCTGTTCGTCAGCAGGACAAGGACCTTTACGAACCTCGCCGGGTTCTGCCGCAAGGAGGGCCTGTTTCCAGCGCTCGCAATCGTTCGCGCGGGGCAACGTCGACTTCCCGTGGTACGGACGCGATGTGTAGAACGCGGACGACGACGGCGGTGCCGACGACGACGACGCGATCCAACGCGATGTCGGCACGACGACCGTCCCCACGACGCACCGTCCCATGGACGACCGTCCCCACGACGACGTCCCCATGGCGACGATCTGCGCATTGGCGACAGCGGCCACGGCCGACGGTCCCCATGACGATTGGACCCTACTCCGCAGCGACGCAGCGCTTTGAGAAGAACGTGACGCCGCCGCGCAACGGCGAGATCGCCACGGCAACGCCGCCCGCCGACGCCGACGGACGACGACGGCCGTTGTCGACGCGCTTCTCGCTCGCTCGGCAGCGTTGCCCGCCGCATGCTTGGCGTCGCATCAGTCGACGAACACTTTGTGGCTTCGTGTGGCCCGTCTACCAGACGCACCTCGGCTCGGACTCGATCACGCGTGGCCGTAAGGCGCGTCGCGACGGCTGTCATCCATGCTTCGCCGTGATTAGGTCGACTGCTGGAGCCGACGCGTGACGGCGCAAGGCCATGCTTAGACGGCGTTCCGCGAGAATGGAGGGTCGGCCGGCACGCGCTGCCGAACCCCACATAGAGGCTGATTCCCGTGCGAGCGTTTCGTTTTTTTTTCTTCGAGCCGGACATGCGCGACGAGCGGCGGCGGCGGCGGCATCATGACGCATCGATGCGAGCAGATCGCGTGCGCCCGATCCAGCGGCCAGGGTGCTGCCCGGCGTCGCACAGCGTCATCGCCGTCAGCGCTCCAAGCTCCATCTAGCGCGACGCCGGGAGCGGGTCGTCGTTTAGCGCTCGTTTGTCGCGCAGCTGTAAGCATCCAATCTGGTGGGCGGTGGACGGCTGTCTGCGTGTTGTGAGAGTCGTGTAGCGCCATGCTACATGTGATGCTTCGGCGACTCCAGCGCCATCTAGGTGTGATGGTCGCGACCTGCGAGGCGCCATCTAGCGTGTGATGTTCGGCCGACTCCCAGCGCCATTCTAGGAGTTGTGTGATGGTCAGCGACTCCAGCGCCATCTATGTGTGATGGTCGGCGACTGCAGCGCCATCTATGTGTGATGGTCAGCGACTCCAGGGCCATTTATGTGTGATGGTCGGCGACTGCAGCGCCATCTAGGAGTGGGGCGCGGCGGCGCTAACTTTTGTTCAGCGGATGTAAAATCTTTGTTTTAATTGCTGAATCATTGTCAAGCCCACAGCTGAGTAGTTATCTAATGCACATTATTTTTTGTTCACACAGTGTTTTGTACGCATGTTAATATACGTATATATGCAACTAGAACAGCATCACTTCCTGGTGAGGTGTGTGCGCTGAAATGGTAGTGGTAGCCATGGCGACAATATCAAGCGACAAATCATAATGGGGTCAGGTTTTGCTGGTTCTTGCACCTGAAAGATTATGGTATACTTATTCGGAGGCATTCTTGTAGGAAACACTGCTTTTTGGAACTCATTTTACGAACAATTAATGCGTCCATATTATCTAGAGAGTAGCTATCTTCCATGTAATCTTCTTTTTCTTCTTCGTCTTTTTTCCTTCTACTACTACTTCTTCCCTCTCTATTTCTCTTACTTCTTTTTCTTCTTTTCATCGTCCTCTTCCCCTTCCTCTTCTCCCTTCTCCTTCGCCCCATCTTTTTTGAAGGTGCTAATGCCTGCATATTACGTTAGCAGCACTAGTGCAGTAGCAATGTGTTTCAAATTATATGTGCACACCATGAGAGGAGTTGATTTTACACAGCTTTGCCAATCTGTAGCCCTCGTATCAACATTGTGCAAGTAGGCTTTTTCTACACCACATTATTTTCTGGTGTCTTCTTGGTTTAGTGAGCTTTGTGTGTGCACGTTTTATACATCTCAACTTGTATAGCTGCTAAGTGTAAACTTGAGAGAAAACATACACGCATACATGCCTGCATGCATGCTTGCTTGCGTGCTTCCACGCACACGCACGCACACACACACACATATGTACATGTACACCCAAAGCCAAAGTATGCATACATTATTCATGGGAGTTATTGGGATGTTAACTCTGATTCTGCTCTTGCTGATGCATGAGATTTGATGTGCAGCATATAGCTGACTTGCTCAACCATACTGATTCTAATACTTTCCTGCACCCGCGTTTGGCGCCATTTTATGTTTTTTTACAGTTGCCAGCTGACATAGCGTTCGCGCTCGCCTGCAATCACACTCACCGGCGGGTGTCCCGAGAATTTTGTTAGTAAAATGCAAATTCCAAGTGGTCAGTATTACATTAACAGCTTTGGCAGGGAAGAAATCTGTGTGTGGCCTTACTCGTGTGAATATGCAGTGCTAGCTAGATTAGGTTCGTCTATTGATCTAGACTTTCTTCTCACCCTAACTAGCTGTATCGATTAGCAGTTTGCAATACACGCTAATTAATAACTGTCTATGATATGTCTGACTGTCTATGTCAGTTTATTCAGCAGGCGGTAGATAAGTGGGTATGCTATTGTCTGTATGCACTCTCGTGTCATGTGTCCTTTCTCTATACCCGGCTGTACACATGCTAGGGTACAAACAATGTGCACAGCCTATGCACGGACGTATTCGCGTAGCTGTCAACCTGCCCATAATAATAAACTTAATTAATTAATAAATTAATAAATAAAATTAATAACTTAAGAGATGAATACTGTAGGCCTGGTGCATGTAGAAGCAGACTGGTCGAAGCAGTGGACTGCTAGTTTTTAAAAGCTGGCTGGACTCTAGCTCCAAGAAACGGTCTTGCTAGGGTTAGAAGACAAATAGGCTACCTAATTAGCCTAATTAACCTATTAGACATTGTAGACAATCGGTCGCACAGCCTGGTCGGGCTATAGGTGGACTCTTTAGAGCACGAAGTGCTAACATGAACACACATGCTAGTAGCATGTATATATGTGCAGAGTGTGTGTGTGTGTGTGCGTGCGTGTGTGTGTGCGTGCGTGAGTGCGTGCGTGTGTGTGTGTGTGTGTGTTGATGGTACTTTTCAACCACTCTGTTTAGAGGTGCAGCAGACGTTAACAGTAGGCTATCTTGGTAGAAGTCGGTTGGCATGGTGATCTTGTAGTAACAGCCATGGCTGCCTTTACGTCTGTCACGTATGGGGAAATACGAGTGTACGAAGCTTGATGAATGTAGTCTATTGCGAACTGTGCAAACCTACAAATCATTGCAAAGCTGTGCAGAATTTTGACGCATGTGACATGTAATTTTACAACAAGAATTTTACACACAAAATTCTAGCGTGTACTGAAGTTCCTATCACGAAAATTCGATGCGCAACACTTTGTTTCGTGTAAGTGAAACAAAAAACCCAGAGACCTGTTGCCAGAAGCATCATGAAGTGTTATGTCATAACTACCGACGATGGTTTTGCAAAGAGCAATCACGCCAACCCCACAGCCACAAGTCTCCCAAGCAGTTGCAACACTGCGTTCATGATGCATAATTGAAGTGCATGTTCGCACCATTAACTCGCGTGTTTTTCGACCCGCTGTGTTAATTATACATTGCGCAAGACCAGCCTCATTACGAGTTTGGCCATCGGTCAATCAATGATGACACGACGACACAGGAGACTGCTGTGTTTCGTGTGCGAGCGTCGTTGCTCAAGGCGTCTGCCACGCATTTTTGAGATTCGAACGGGCATTCTCAAGTTGTCGGTTTATATTAGTGTGTACTTGGAATCAGTGTCTTTGATGATCTTGTTGCAATGCAGCCGAGACACCAGGGGGCACGCGTGCGACTACAACAACACATCCAACAAGAGGCTGCCCCCATCTGCACGTTCCATGCCTCGGGTTCCATGCCCCGGGTTTCGTACCTTGGGTTCCATGCTTCGGGTTCCGTGCCCCGGGTTTCATGCCCTGGGTTCCGTGCCTCGGGTTCCATGCCCCGGGTTTCGTACCTTGGGTTCCATGCTTCGGGTTCCGTGCCCCGGGTTTCATGCCCTGGGTTCCGTGCCTCGGGTTCCATGCCCCGGGTTTCGTACCTTGGGTTCCATGCTTCGGGTTCCGTGCCCCGGGTTTCATGCCCTGGGTTCCGTGCCTCGGGTTCCATGCCCCGGGTTTCGTACCTTGGGTTCCATGCTTCGGGTTCCATGCCCGAATTCCATTACCTTCGGGTTCCGTGCCCGCGATTCCAGGGTTTTTCGGGCTGAAACTACGTAGAAACTACATCATTACGTGTCACGTAGATGCGATTGGCAGAACTCTCTCTTTCCATGACGTATAGTCGTGCAGTCTCTGATGGATGTATTGTTGATTTGACGTGCGCTGTTGCATTCCTGTCCTTATCGAAGCTGTATATAATGACAGGCACTAGCGGGGTGTGTATGGTGACGTCCACCGTCCCGTGCTGCGCAGTGCGCCACAATTTAACAACGCCCGTTCCAACAGAAGCGGTTGCCAATATTACAATGTCGCGCAGTGGCTGCAAATATGTCCGACTATGACCTTGACGTGAAAAGATACGCATTGTATGTTTTGTGTGTATTTGTACGTGCGTGCGTGCGCTTGTGTGCGTGCGTGCGTGCGTGATCACGGTCAATCTCACCACTCGAGTTGGAAGTCTATGCCTTGACGATGATCGAGTGACGATAACTTTGATCAGACCCTAATAGTCACGTGATATCGGTCGGAAATCGATATATCACGTGTGCACCGTGGCGCCCCCGTGTGGCGACTCGACGAGCAGCCATGCACGACCTCCTACACCCTCCACCTACGTGCTTGATGTTGAAATCTAACTGTCTTCTTGCGTCCGTGTAGTTTGTTAATTATAATTAACGTTCCGCGTGCTATAATATGTGTATATGCGGCGCGTTTATTTATATGCGTACTCGAGCGGCTGCATCCTTTGCAACGTGTACTTTAGTGAGCATTGTGATTGACTCGGGGCCAATTGTTAGTAGTGGAGTGCGTAGATTAATCAGGGTAAGCCCAATGGGAATGGCGGGAAAGGGAAGGGACGGATGGGGGACGGGGAGGGATAGACGACAGGAAGGGGTGGGGGAGGGGAACGGATAGATGTGACTGGGTTTCACTTTGTTTCGGTGAGGTGCGTGAACATGCGGTGAGTTAGTATTAGTGACCATGGACACCGTGGGTGTGTGGAGGGAGCGCCGCCTTCCCGAAATCTGCTGATGTCACGATACCTTTTCGCGAATATATAAGAGCATGCGTGTTCTCGGCAGTCGAAATGTGTCAGTATGATCTGCTACGTTCCACTCCTTGTGTTAATCATGTCTTAAGCCCGATCTTCTGTCGTTGATATGCTCTCGTACGACATCAAATGATGAGGCTATATCTTCTGTTAGGAGGTGGGTGCAGGACCACGTTTGGTAAGAGATCATACAGGGCTCGGAGTGCAGTGTGTCAGTACAGGCTACATTGACATCAAGGGGGTATGCGACGTCGTGTCATTGGTTTGGTCCTCCACCCAATCGTTTGTATTTATTTTCGGACATTGTGTGCCGCCGGTATTGTAGATTTTAGAACTTTTCAATTAAAATCGTAGACCTTCCCTAATCGCTATCCATAAAGCTAGCGACAAAGATGCAATGCCTTCCTCTTCCACCAAGCAATGGATGGCTCTATATGTATAGTGAATACACTATTCGTCTGCACAACAGTATGTTATTTGTACCTGATTCGGCATTTCTGTATAACGCAGTGAAACGGTTTTGCCTGATTTACCTGATTCCACCCCTCACCTATATGTTTAGAGTGGATCGAAGGGTAGGAAGACTACGTCTTGTATAAACCCCCATCCTTACATATTCATCCACATGGCTTTTGAACGAGTTAATTGATTTAGCTTGTACTGCTTCTTCTGACAGGTTATTCCAGTGATTTATTACTCTAAAACTGAAAAAAATGTTTCCTTAACTCTAGTCGTGCACGCGGAGTGAGCAATTTGAGGCTATGGCCACGAGTACTGTTGTATTCCGATCTTGTAAAGAATTTTGTAGGGTCAATTACTTCGTAGCCATTCATTAGTTTGAAAGTTTCATTGAGGTCTCCTCTTCCTCTTATTCTTCTCTGTTCCGGTGTTATAAGTCCTAGTTTCTCTAGTCTTTGTTCATAGGAAAAATGACGAATTTCTGGAATCATACTCGACATCCTTATCGTGTGTTATCGGTTGTTTATATTATATGGATATTTGTGTTTACTGGGGTGACAAATACCCTGTCTCCGACTGACGCAGTGTCACGCGCGGCTGTAATACTGCTGGCAGCCATATTTAGCGACAGAGTGGGCTTGTTAGAAATCACGACAATTTTACCGTCGATTGTGATCACGAGTTGTGTGTGTATGTCTCTTGTTTCATTTTGCTCATTACATAATATAAACAATATATCCAACAGGAGAATTCGCACGCATTTCGTGTAGCTTGCAACAGACGGCAGTATTCGCGGGTGTAACCGTCGTTAACGGGGTTTAAAGAAGAATATGTATGTTTCCAGTGCGGGAATTATTGTACGTATGTTACGGCCTGTTGCGTGCTCTTGCTTGTTCTTACGTGCGGTTTATCTTGTTGTAAAATTGCCGTCAAGGGCGTATTATTGCACACGGGGTATTTAGTCAGTAGTAATGCATGCAATAATCATTGAACACGCCTGTTGTGTTAGGGTTAGTCGTTCTGTACGCGTGCGTGCGTGCGTGCGTGCGTGCGTGCGAGTGTGTGCTTCGCGGATTATTCAATCACTGGCCTATTCGTACGTGTAAACCATAATATGATGACATGCAATCAGTAATTAGTGTACGTAATACATTTTCCAGCAAGGACGTCAATATTTGTGATATAATTTTTACGGGGCTTTACGAAATATATATTATGTGTATAAAATTGCTAAAGAGAAATATTTTTTGCAATTAGTTGTTGTTTGCACGCTATACTGCTTGTGTGTGTGTGTGTGTGTGTGTGTGTGTGTGTGTGTGTGTGCGTGCGTGCGTGCGTGCGTGCGTGCGTGCGTGCGTGCGTGCGTGCGTGCGTGCATGGGTGTGTGTGTTTCACTGAAACGTTTACTAGTTAACGCGGTAACTATGTCTATCCAATACTCTATTTTGTTGACTATCTACATAGCTATGGTTTGCGCATATTTTCTTGGTTTCTTGATTTTCATCTTATTTTCAACTCGACGTCATTTTATTTATTTAAATTTGTTAAAATATATGATTCGCATTGTTCTGGGATTTTCTTATATATATATATGCTTTCTGGGTGAATACGGGCGTGGGAATGGTAACAATTACATAGTGCCATGACACGCGCGCAAATCACTATAAAGATAATCTGGAATTGGTAAATAAGTAAACATCAATAAATAAATAAAAAGCGACGTCGCCTGGCGACATCTGTCGTCGCTTTGACAGTAACTTATTATAGGGACAAGAAATCTGCTTCGTGTTGTGAAAAACAGAAATATATGTATATGTATATATACTATATAGACGTATTTATATGTAGGTGTGTTGACAACATGACTTCGATAGTTGGCTCTCGTAAAATACGGATATAATTATGCGTATATCGATTGAAATATCGAACAACGAGAAATCCACGCTCTCTCCGCGCGTATCTGCTGTGCAGATATAGCGGGAGCGAGTATTCAATATGATCAGGAGTTTATCAATAGATAGACTCCTGATATGATATCATTCCCAAATAATGATGTACACACAGAAAAGAACAAAGTTATCTATCGGTGGTACATTTATTCAGTAGGCGTGGGTGGTTGGGGGAAGGGAATGTAAAGCGGGTTAATCATTATATTATTGTGGTGCCAAAGCTGGACCAATACTTGATTGTGTATGTTATGTATGTGTCTTTAGCAATAAAAGTTGATCATCAATTATCGCTGAAGGGGTCGTTGTCGTATCAGGTACTACATATATGTACCCGAGGTACATATATGTATACACAAAGTGTACCATACTTGTACTACAGAAGTGTACCATAACCCTAACCCTAACCCTAACCCTAACCCTACATACCTCATATAAAAATATAAACATAATACTAAACAACTTAAAACTACCTCGGGTACATATATGTAGTACCTGATACGACAACGACCCTTCGTGCTCAATTATTACCTCCGCCAAGGGGTTGGCAGGAGGTTGTGTTTTCACCGGCGTGTGTTTGTTGGTTTGTGGGTTTGTGTACAGCCTAACTGAAAAAGTTATGGACGGATTTTCATAAAATTTTCAGGATAGGTCAGAAATGGGCTAACTTAGAATTGATTAGATTTTGGTGGTGATCCGGATCCAATTAATTCATTCATTCATTCATACAATTTTTAGGATAGGTCAGAAATGGGTTTAACTTAGAATTGATTACATTTTGCTGGTGATCCGGATCCAATTAATTATTTAATTAATTAATAAAAAATTTCACAGTGAGAGAATTGAGCTGCCTTGGCGGAGGTCTGCGCTCTCCGAGTGCTCTAGTTATATATGCTTTCGTTATAGCAGCTTTCGATATAGCAGCTAGCTTTCGATATAGCATATCAGGTTTCGTGTTCAATCTATTAAAAAATTGGAATTCAAAATTTCACGGTGTATTTCTGAAAGGTATATAGCATGCAACTAATAACGTCTATATATGTTACTTTCAATGTGTCATTCAGTAACATTATAACAAGAGCTAACAATGCATTATGTGTTATTAGGTCTTGATCATAATCATATCTACAAGAATGTACGGCTTTTCTCTAAGCGAAATTATCTCTGTAGCTATAGTTCATTGGCACCCACACAATAAATTTTTATCTGTTGGCAATTAAGTAGAAACTAATAAACTGTTGTTCGTTTCATTTTGATTTATCGCTGAAATCTGCTACATTCTCTCGAATTTTATATTGCCGCTCCTTTTAAGACACCATGACAGGTTTTAAGCCCGTATGAAACGTAAATTTTTCATTACAAATCATAAAATTACAATATAATATTTCCATCATAATTCACTTTTTTAATTACATATTATTTTTATGTATCAATGCAGTAAAAGTTCTGGCAGCGGTGGGATTCGAACCCACGCCTCCGGAGAGACTGGTGCCTAAAACCAGCGCCTTAGACCACTCGGCCACGCTACCAATCACTAAAGAAATTGGTCGCGCGACTGGCCTCAACTTATCATCCTGTTTTTATGAAATTTGGAACAACACGTATTGCGTTAAAGTTTTGCTTTTGATTCGCATGCTCCATATAATAATGGAAACAATAATGCGTGCATTTATTTCGTATTATATAGTAAATCGGCAAAATATGAGAAGACAAGTTTACAAAACGACCACAGCACCACCACCGCGAGCAGTATAAATATGGCAGCGCCCATGGCGTGTAATTGTTGTAAACCTCAGGCACAACAACGACCAATATGACACATTTATTTTCATACGAAACGTTTGTCCATGCGGTGGCAGGGGCTACGGTAAGTTGAAATAAAAGTAGGTGTGTTATACTGGTAATTGGTCGCTAAATTGAGATTGTCTGGGTGACACTACTGACGCTGAAGAGGTAGCTCTAGAACTAAACCGACCAGGCTCTCCGACTAGTTACACGGCGGAGGTCGCCACGTAGTGTTAAGCGAGATGGGAACTTGTGGCTACTCTAGAACTATAGCCTATGCTATAGCATAGGCCCTCCGCTCCGCCGCAGGGCTATACTATAGCTTATAGGGTCTATGTCACCCAGGGTACTGCCGGAACGTACCCTGGGTACGGTCCGGTATACCGGAACGTACCCTAGTCACAATTTGATATGGTTAGGATTAGAGTTAGGGTTAGGCCGGATAGGGCCCAGGGGCCCCGGTTAGGGTTAGGGTTCGGGTTAGGGAGTAGGCGTAGACAACTCCCTATAGACTCGTTAGTGGAGTAGGCGAGATACGGTCCGGCATATTAGATAGTACCAGGGTACGTTTCGGTATACCGGACCGTACCCAGGGTACGTTCCGGCAGTACCCCGTGGGACATAGACCCTCTCAGCTATACTATAGTATAGAACATACTTAGATACTATGGCAATTTTCAGGTAGTAAGCAAAGACAACTTTTTGCGCTTAATAACTTCTTTGGTACGCCAAATAAAGCACATTCTCTGTCGCACAAATTAAATGTCGTAAGTTACTGCAAACACTAAAATTAAACTGCAAACTAAACATTAAAACATGTGACAGGTACCCGTTGGGGGCGCAAATCCACTTTTAATAGGCACCTTAGGTATCACGAAGTGATGCACAGATTTCTGTGTATCATCAACTGATGCACAGACGTTCCGTATATCAAGGAATGATGCAAAAACCCTAACCCTAACCCTAAGTCATAAAGTATAACCTTTAGGGTTAGGGTTAGGGTTAGGGTTAGGGTTTTTGCATCATTCCTTGATATACGGAAAGTCTGTGCATAAGTTGATGATACACAGAAATCTGTGCATCACTTCGTGATACCTAAGGTGCCTAAAGTGGATTTGCACCCCAGTTGGGTTGGAGTATTAGGCATTTTCTATATTATGTACGCGTCTATGTAGCGAAAAATATGGTACGTATTTCAGTATTTATAAATTATATATTAGAGTAGGTATATTATAGACATGACAGGTGCCAGTTCAGCAGTTGGGTTGGAGTATTAGGCATCCTTTATATTATTATGTGTCTATGTAGGGAAATATGGTACGAATGGCTCAGCAACTTATATCGTGTCTCACTTTTACGTTTCTTCAGGGCAGTGGTATTGCCATGACCGTGTTCTACCCTCTAGATACCGTGAAGATAAGACTGCAGGTGGACGATGGAAGAATACCAAGAAGCATACCAGTACTGGACGCTATTGACATTGCAAGAGAAGAGGGAGTGTAAGCACGATCGATTAGTTCAGTTCTACTTTCAGACCCCAATACAAGAATCATTATTATCATCTCACTCTCCATGCTCGCTTAATCACCTTAACTATGACCCCCTAACCGCATTCCTATATTCCTAACCCAGCCCTATAATCCTATAACTTAAGCACAAGCCTGTCATTAAAAAATCCGAGGTCACGAGGTAGAGTTGAACAAGCTCAATCACCTTTAATGAGCTCATCTCGGTATTAGTTAAAAATGCTAGGTCGCTGCCATATTCGTGCAGTCACAAACAATTCTTTAGAAAAGTAATCGGATGGGATATACATATAAGAAGCAGTATCGCTAATCATGTTAATGCGTGTGAACTCGTGTTTGTGTTAAAACAATGTCACAGGTGTCGATGCACATTGTTTTGTCAAGTAAAACAATGACTAGCGTTATTGGGTGCTTGCAACTGGAGAACACTCTCAAGTCAGTTAATTTGTTTCAGGCTGGCACTGTATAGAGGACTTCACTCTGTCATCACCAGTCTGTTCACTTCCAACTTTGTATACTTCTACACATTCCATGGACTGAGAAGGGTCCTTATACCGGCTGGTGAGAGAAGTGCAGTCAAAGACCTGCTAATAGGAACCATTGCAGGTATGTTACATCATCCTCTTAATATGCATGCATGTCTGCATCTACCTCTTTTGATCACTTGATTGATCACGACTAACCAACAATCTAGCTGTATAGTTTAGGATCAAGAGGTCTCACTCACTATAGTTCCGCCTAAAATATGCCAAATCGATCTCTTTGCCTACACGAAAGGTGGGTATGTAGCGTCATTTGTAGGGGACTTGTGTTTTAGTTTGTTATAATGCATAATAGCAAGTAACGTGCAAATGTCTTCAATGCATATTCACTTTCGTGTTTTCATTGCTAAATATGGTTATATAGTGAGGTTACTGCCATAGTTATGTACTAGTCTGTGCATCTGTTGTTGACAGGTATTGTGAATGTGGTGATAACCACACCACTGTGGACAGTCAACACTAGACTACAGTTGCAGGGAACCAAGCTTAAAGGTGGTGAACACAGAAATGTTTCACACTACAGTGGAATCGTAGGTGCGCCCTGCATGCTGCACGTAATTTTACCATATCAAGGATGCTGTATCAGCAATGTTGATGTCACTATATCTATTTACAGAAGGCAGGCTGAATTACATAATACTTCTGGCATTGGCACATTTTATATATGGCTGTTGTTTCATTGAGGTATATATAATCAGAACACAGACCCCTAAATAATCTAATACGGTGGTGTTAAAGTGGGGACGAGGTTTGAATTCTTCGTACAAAGATCAACTAACGTTTGGTGTTTTTGTTTAACTGAAAATACTGGTTTTAGAACTGTGCACGATAGCAAAGATCAACTAACGTTTGGTGTTTTTGTTTAACTGAAAATACTGGTTTTAGAACTATTCACGATAGCAGTAGAGATGTGATTGGTTCCTTTGCTCACCTATCTTTCTCCCTCTGCTATAGATGGCTTAGTAAAGATCGCCCGAGAAGAAGGCCTTGCAGAATTGTGGCGCTCTTGCCCTGCCTCTCTCCTTCTCGTCTGTAACCCTGCCATTCACTTCACGCTTTATGAAGCTTTGAAGCGACGACTCCACCGGCGACTAGGAGTGAAGGTAATGACGCACATGCATATAATTTTCGAATGTTTCACCACACCTAGCACTTGCGTAGAGAAATGCAAGCATGTGCTGATGTGAGCTTGTTATTTCTCCTTCGTCATTTATTTCGATCGATGCTTATTGTTTTATGAGCCACTCTTGTCAGCGTGATTTTTACACCTTACAGCATTCCTATGATACTCTTATGCTTTGTAACTATATATACAGTTTTCATAGGTAATATTTTCCACTGATAGGAATTGAGTGCACTGACATACTTCTTGCTTGGAGGCCTTGCAAAGTGTATAGCAACCACAGCGACCTACCCTATGCAGTTTATACAGTCCAAGCTGCGGGTAATTGTTTGAATGATTCATTCATAGTGGATAATATCAGGTTACTTGTATTGGTGGCTGAATTGATGAGTGGATTACACTTATAATTCTCATTTTATACAATTTGATTTATAATTGAGTTTTGGAGTTAGTTTTACAAATGAATTATATATTGGGAGGAATTGTAAATATTTTATATGCTAATTCACCTTGAAGTAGGTTGTGGATTGTTTGTTTGATAGGTTGGTTGATTGGTTGGTTGGTTGGTTGGATGGATGGATGGATGGTTGTTAATTGATTGAATTTATTACTTTTATAACCATCAATTTAAAAACAAAAGCTGGATGTGTGTGACTATGTGATGTGACATTGTAATGTGGAGCCTTATCGAAATGCTCACGTGAACATTCTGTTGTGCAGGCCGGCCAACTAAACACGAACAACTCTAAGCATTCCCTACTGATGTCTGTGCTGGAGCTCGTTCGGTGAGTGGTGCTTGTAACGTTATACTTACTAAGTTGATGAACTTGGGATGTCCATAGACAGAACACATACTGCCTGGGTGCTTTTTACATACATAGAACAACCAGTATATTGTTAACGAATTCCCAAGCATTGTGTTGCAGTTGGGAACCACGTGCACACATCCAGATATGAATACTTGTCTAAATAAATTCAGTTGCAACGTAACACCAGAATGTATGATGGTTGTGTAATCGTTATCCATGCTGCTATTATTTTGAATATTAAGTAGTGGCATGATTTCAAACTTAACCGTCATCTTCTTCTGATTCAGATTGTCCCCAATTGAAATATACATGTAGCACTTGAAGAATGGTTATTAGTATGTAAGAAAATTGACCAACAGTCGTATACAACAGAAAAACCAATGCAATACGCACGTCACAGCGTTTATGATACGTAGTGGGTGTGTCTGTGAATCCACTGTTATCTGAATGTTTCTCTCATTCTTTATTCGAAGGAGTAAGGGCATGGTGGGAATGTACAAGGGTCTGGAGGCCAAGCTCTTTCAAACAGTTCTCACGTCTGCGCTGATGTTCCTCTGCTACGAGGAAATCATTTCATTTGTCTTCGCTCTTCTGAGAGTGAAAGGAGCCGCAGCTGTGAAGTAGTGACGACGGTCGAATGTCGTCTGCTAAGCGGCAGCCATATGCATTTTGACGAGGTTGTATAGAGCTCTGAAGTGATGACGTCACGGTGGCATCACAACGAACCTACTGGCTCTACACAATCATATGCTCTGGTAACATTAACTGCGTGTCGTGTTTTGTACCCGATTGTAACCATCATTCTGAG
>NW_014577903.1:95046-100135 GCF_000485595.1 Priapulus caudatus | reverse complement strand
CTGGAACCACTTGTATACACATCCCAGGATAATGAATACTTGGTCTTAATTTAAAAATCCAGTCTGCAACGTAACACCAGAATTCATTTGATGGCTTGGTAATCGTCCTATCCATAGCTGCTATCTATTTTGAATATAACGTAGCATGGCATCTGATTTCACTTAACCGTACATCTTTTCTATTAGTATTTGTCCCCATCTGACCAATATACATGTACATGAAGAATGTTCATGAGTATGTAAGAAAATGACCAACAGTCGTATACAACAGAAAACCAATGCAATAACGCAACGTGCACAGATGTTTATGAATACGTAATGCGCGGTCGCGTCCTCTGTGCAATCCACTGTTATCTGAATAGTTCGCTCATTCTTTACACTCGAAGAGTAAGGGGCATGGTCTGGTCGGAATGTACAGGCTCTGGACGCCAAGCCTCTTTTCAACAGTTCCTCACGTCATGCGTTTGATGTTCCTCTGCTACGAGAAAATAATTTCATTGCTCTTACGCTCTTCTGAGAGTGAAAGGAGCAGGCAGCTGCTGAAGTAGCTTGACGCACGGTTCGCAAATGTCGACTCTGCACCGAAGCTCGGCCCGGACCACTATCCGCATTCTTGACGACCGGTACTCGTATCTTCACTAAGTGCAGGTGGACGACACACCTCGCAGTTTTCTCCCGCTTATTATTACGTTTGATCTTGTTTGCGTGGAACTAGTGATTAGAAGAAGAAGTTTATGAAACGCATGTAGTTGTTACTGTGTTAACGCATTTTTACGATCAACGAGTAAATATTGTTTGAAATGTATGCACAATGCCTGTACATTAGGAAATTGCTAATGATGATATTATTAACTAAACTATATGCTGTACTATGAGCACAATTTTAACTTACGTGAATTTAATTACCAAAATAAATAAAAACTGGACTGAAATCTTGCTATTAATATATTTCCTTTCAGTTCGCATGTTAACAGTGGATATATGTACAAGTAGTATACTTGAATTCTCGCGTACTGTGCACGCACACACAATCACACATATCTACATCTTTTCAATTGACTGTACACGTGTTACAAGCTACAGGTCTATTCTGCACACAGGGGCACGTGATACGGGGGGGCGCGGGGTCAGGGGGTCCGGACCCCCCCCCTGCTCGCGCAGACAGAAACGCGCATCTGCCAGCGGCGGTTAATTTCAAAAATTTCTGGGGAGTGCCCGGGGGTCCAGACCCCCCCTTTGCGTCCTCCCAAGTTTGGGTTACGGTTAGACCCCCCCTGCTACAAACCCTGTACACGCCCCTGGCACACCGCTATCAACAGTGCCCGTCATGCGGCTACCATTGCTTCTACCTCAGCCACTACTCTGCTACTCCTCTAGCTAGTACCAACTAGCATCATCAGCCATCTGTAAGTAACAACATCATCCGATCCCACCATTGCACACCCCCAATCTGCTGCATGCCGTTCCACCAGCAGCATGCAGACCGTTTCCATGGAGACGCCATCATCACCGCTGCTTCAGCTTCTTCTCCTCCATCTCCAGCTGCTTCCGCACCTGCCTCTTCGTGCGCTTTCCCTCCATCTCTTCGTAGTGATCGGCGAACATCGCCCGTAACGGGTTCGGAAACAGAGGCAGCAGCGGCAGATCGCGTGGTCGCACCTGTAAGGCAGTGACAACAACGATGGCGAGAGTTCATCGACACGGCTGGCATACGTGACCCATTATAGCCAAATGATTTCTTAAATAACTTCAAATATCCATAACTTTTTAATTTTTTATCCGATTCTCAAAATTCTTGGATAATATGAAGATAAAAGACAGCAGAACATCAGCATATGGTTATCTGGAAATTGAAAAATTGCTTCAAGTGACTCATTTGGCTATAACCGGTCACATATGTGCAGATAGTGCATACATAGCGGGTGCGGGGACCCATGTTAAAAATCCTATGACTTATTGTCAGGAAGCTTAATTAACCGGTCTGTTAACTCGCTTAATCTCTCTATCTTCTGTAAAAAATATTCCAGTGCTATATAGTCACACTGAGGTGTTGTAAACGCTATGTTATATCCACTGTAAAGATAACATGACTGCGGGGTAAAGGGTTTTGTTGGGTTTTGCGCTGTCACGTGAATGGAACGTCACGCAATCACTTCAAGGTTGGAATCAGGATGGGACAGAGAGCAGCCATATTGTGTCACAGAGAGCAGCCATATTGTGGGAACAAAGGCATTAATAATTACTG
This sequence comes from Priapulus caudatus, assembly GCF_000485595.1. Taxonomy (NCBI): domain Eukaryota; kingdom Metazoa; phylum Priapulida; class Priapulimorpha; order Priapulimorphida; family Priapulidae; genus Priapulus; species Priapulus caudatus. The sequence goes on along the minus strand of NW_014577903.1, from coordinate 97,890 downwards.
TTTTTAAATCAGCAGAATCCACAATCATAAAGCATTGGTTAAAGTGCTGCAAGGTAGAATTGTTTTTCCAACAATTTCATAAAGGTATGTACACGAATCTATTGTTATCTATCTTTATGTTATCTATTATTATTGCAATTATCTTTCAACACGCTCAGGGGACATAGGTTTATGCTGCTACGCTAACTTGGCAAGCGTACCCTCATGTTGTCGAACGACACACCAACGTTGCTGGTGAAATCGTCGCTGAACAGTGGCACCTTGGAGTATCGCTGACTGAAGTGATTCAGCATGATGAACTTTGCATTCATCTTCCTCCCGACTTCGATCGCCTGCGAGGTGGTACTGCGGAGTAAGAAGCACTCGCCAATGAATATGATTACTGCATGGCCGCAATGCAGAAACATCAATGGAACATCACACACGTCAGGGCGGTCGCCAGAGATTCACTAATGTTGAAGCGCAGTCACGAAGGTGTGAAGCACCATAAACATAAAGGGGGAGAGTGTGTGAGGGGGTTCCTGAGGGGGTTCCCCCTCACCCTGGTGGGGGTCTGGGGGGGGGGTCGCCCGAATTTTTTTTAAATGTTACATGGAAAATCGCGTACGCTAGCGAGTTTTACATTGCAACTGTTTGATTTCACAATTTAAAACAAAAATCCGGAAATGATGTTGAAGCCTGAGCTTCCGGGGCCTCCGCCTGGTAACGTGCCTGCACGTGCCCTCGAATAGCACGTTCATAAGTACCGATAACGTGTTTAATTATTACTGTCATTGACCACCAAGTGTTTTGTCCTCATATCAAACCTGTCAGTAGAACAAAAAGGGTAAAAAAAATTAGGACTTAGGTATTAGGTTTAGACTAACTGTGAATTACTCCAAAATATGAAGCTTATATAACAACACATTGAGGAATCAACGGAGCGAGGGAGAAAGGAAGTGGCAAAATGAAAGAGTGAAGGAGTGATGGAGTGATGGAGTATTCAACTAACAGATGGATGCAATCAACTACGGTATACTTCTCTAACACTAATAGCTGCATATAACTGTAATGACCACACGTAAAAATGAGAATGGTGATGCACATGCAAACATTAAAACTACATTTTCTCCTAATCCCCCCCCATCGCATTCATTTTAATACTTGTTCATACAATGCTCCTACTTGGGATGTTAAAAGATTCCGCCAACAATTAGAATTTCTGCTAGCAGATGTGATCCACTTTAAATTACGTTTCTTTAAAAAATTATAATTCACGTGATCAAAACGAAACTACGATCCACATGCAAACGTTAAAACATTGTTAACTCTCCTTAACCTTCCCCTATTAATTCCGTTATTCCCTAGCTCTAGTACTATAGCCCGCGTACAGTTGCCACAGGGCTATACAACATTCTATTACGAATGCTAGGGACCAACCCGCTGACTGGCGCTGAAGAAGTTTCGTAAATAATGTTCGTTCACAAGAAATACCGCAAGCAGACCATTTCAGCGATAGTTAGAACTTAAATTCTAGTAGCTGATATAACTTATTAGACTTAACTTTTTTGTGCCCAACTGTTGACGGACGCACGGACGCACGGACGGACAATCATGCGATTCTACAAGCTGCATCTGACTACGTCAGATGAGCTAACAACTGGTTAAACCACTCCGTATCATATGTGCAAAGAACAAAGACAAAGATAATACGTAATAACATATAACAGATAATAACATCTAATGGTGTAAATGAAATGGAAAGTTAGACGTGACCACTTCATCTCTCGTTTGCGGTTTTTGGTTTCTTCTCTCGTTGTGCGATGTCAATTTTTAAGGAAACATTGGATTGACGTTTCAGTTACTGGGTTCCGCAAAGTATTCACTAGATGTTACCACTTTGTTAACATGACAACAGCTAGATTCCCTGAACTCCTGAAAGCTAACCCAACCACACCCCTGTGAAGGTAACCCACTATACCCTGTATGGTATAGCAGTGTGCAAAATTAGCGCTATATTGCCGGCGGCCACCGGTTCAACCCTCTAAACCGCCGGTTCAACCCCTCATATAATCAGTCCACTTGGCCTAGTCAAAATTTTGCCTATCTTGCCTTTATATCAACAATATTTACCAATTTCCTGACTAGGTTTTACTTAGCGAATACTAAGAAGTAAATCATGTTCCAGCAATTCCTGTCAAACAAGTAGAACTCCACTGATAGCAATTAAATCTTGAAATACTACGAGTATGCCTAATAAACACAAAGCTAATACTTTGATTAATAATTGAATAAATTGAACAAAATTAAGGATCTGTTCTTAATGATGGAAAATTAATGATCTGTTGGATTAAGTGAGAACAATGAGAACAATGTAGAATGTGAACATGTATATAATAAGAACATGAGACATGAGAACATGAGACATAATGAGAACATGTAGAACAATGAGCATTGTCCTACTCGCCCGAGGGATGTGCCTGCTAATAATATTTCGTTCAGGCCGAGTGAGTTTGCGCAATACTGGGCCAATTAAAACTGTCAAGTTTATTCCCAGCTTAAGTTCCGGTTCCGGCCGGAACTTTTTTCAAGTTCCGGCTGGTTCTGGTTCCGGCCGGAACTTAAAAAGTTGGATCCGGTGCACCCCTAATCTGTTCCAACTTGTAAGGGCCTGGGGCCCGTTGTCAGAAACAAATTAGTCTTAACATTAACCTTAACATTAACTTTTTCTCTTAGAGCATTGACAGAAACTTCGTAAAGTTAAGAGAATTAAAAATTCTCGTAACTTTTCTCTTAACTTAAGAGATCCTAGACCCTCCCTTAACTTTAATATTAAGATGAAAACTAAGACTAACAACTAACACA
>NW_014577903.1:91836-95036 GCF_000485595.1 Priapulus caudatus | reverse complement strand
AAAGGATCGTTCTACGGTGCACCGAACGTTGGATCGGCCGAAACTATCCGCCAATCCCCATTTTTCAAAAGTATCCGGTTCTGGCCAGAACCTCAGGAACAGTCGCCCGACCGAACCTTTATCCTAATTTCATTTTTGTACAAGCGGTCAATCAAGATCCAAAGAATCAGTCACTGAATGTAGTTAGCGTCAATAGAGTCAATTGCTGACGAATATATAGTCTGTTTAACAACTTCACATATTCGCTTGCCAGAAAACGTTCACTGAATCGGGCTAACTAACTGAACTGAACCAATGATTGTTACGGTGATTCATGAGATTTCTCTTTTAAGAATATGAAAGGACTCTTAGACCACAGATGCATCTGTTATTGCGTTAGTTGAAATAATCGACTAAAACCAGGGATACTGCAGACATGGCGAGGTTTTGCCACCACAATTCGCCGCGAATAAGATGCCAAATTATGCACTGTAAGCAGATGATTCATACACTAACACTCCATGCGATTTAAACTTTACATTAAGAACAATAAGAACAATTGAGAATGTGAAAATGTAGACAATTGAGACATGTGATATATAATGAAACATCGAGACATGGAGAACATCGAGACATAGCATAATGAGAACATGTTGAACAATGACATTGAAACATTGATAATATAATCGAGGAACATGGAGACCATGAGAACATGAGACATTGAGAACCTGAGATCTATGAGAACATGAGACATAATGAGGAACATGTATAGAAACAATGGCATTCTGTCCTACTCCCCGAGGGAATGTATGCCCTGCTAATAATATTTCGTTTCAGGCCGAGAGATCGTTTCGCCCAATACTGACCAATTTACAAAATGTCCCCAGAGTTGACTTCCCAGCTTAAGCTAATTCCGGTTCCGTTCCAGGTATCCGGCCGGAACTTTTTTTCAAGATCCGGCCTGGTTCTGTTCCGACCGGAACTTAAAAAAATTTGATCCTGTTGCACCCCTAATCTTCTAACTTGTGTAAGGGCCTGTACTCATAGTGGGTGGTCGATTGCAAGGTGGGAGACAAAGAGCCACAGTCAGTTTCCGTAGAACCCGCGATGCGGTCCATATTAGAAAACGGACCAGAGCTGCCCGTAGGTGCCTTCACCCACAGTCCAGCAGCAGACACTCTGTGGAAGCTGTGCGATGAGAAAGAGTAAGAGACAGGAGAAGAGGAGAATAGAGGGGGGCGACGTGGGAGGGAGGGGAAGAGACGGGGGAGGGAAAGGGGAGAGGAAAACGAGAGACTATGGCAGAGAAGGAGAAGAGAGAGATGAAGAGCAGAGATGAGACGAGGAAGAGGAGAGAGAGCAGGCGGGAGAGAGTGAAAAGAGAGAGAGAGAGGGGGAGACTGAGAGGAAGGCGAGAAGGAGAGGGGGGAAAGAGATGGAGAGAGGCAGCAGAGAGAGATCAGAGAAGAGAGAGAGAGAGAGGAGAGGAAGGGGAGAGAGAGAGCGAGGCAGAGAGAGCGGAGAGAGAGTGAGAGGCGGAGAAGAGAGGGATCAACAGAGAGAGACAGCAGTGAGAGAGCAGAGCAAGAGAGAGTAAAGAGAGAGAAAGAGGAGAGGAGAGGGGAGAAAAAAGAGAACAGAGAGCAAGAGATAGACAGATTAGGAGAGAAGATGAGAGAGAGACGAGAGAGAGGAGGAGAGAGAGAGAAGAGAAGAGAGAGAGAGCAGATCAGAGAGAGAGAGAGAAGACGAAAAGAGAGACAGAGAGACTGAGAGCGAGAAAAAGAGAGACAGAGAGAGAAAGAAGCGCAGAGGGAGAATGTGTTATTCCCGATTAATACAGAGACATTGGTTGTGTACACCCTACGATTCCATCCCACGAGGCAGCAACGATTTCAACCTTCATATTTTGTTTTGGTTTAGTAGTCGTTTACACTCCTTCTCATGGGTATTACACTATGAAGTGGAGACCACAGATTTCTTATGGACATTGTACATAAACTACGTATAACTACAGAGTCGTTTTGCATCACATTATAACCCCGCAGCCAAATCTTAGGCTGCTAAGTAGGCTAGTAGCTAAGTAGGCTAGTAGGCTAAGTAGCTAGGCTGCTAAGTAAACAATTTGTATCACATAACTCTGCAGCCGAGGCTACAGACAAGTAGGGAGTCAATTTACATCACAACACAACTCTGTAGTCAAACCTACGGACAAGTAGGGAGTCAATTTGCATCAAATTATAACTCTGCAGTCAAACCTATGGACAAGTAGGGAGTCAATTTGCATCAAATTATAACTCTGCAGTCAAACCTATGGACAAGTAGGGAGTCAATTTGCATCAAACTATAACTGCAGTCATAGTTACGGACACTCGGCCGTTTCTCGGTGTCTGGCGGCTCTTACCTGACGTGTGTTATTATTGCAGAGACGTTGCGTGCCTTGTTAGGGATGCACGAGCCGGTACCGAGAAACACAACTTCTGGATACTCCTCCGTCTCCTTCTCCTCTGCTCGCCCTGTGTGTCACACAACACAAATATCGTGCGGTCAAACTCCAACCACACCTCGAGAGAATAAACCCATCTGCTTGACACAATTGGCAGGCAGCTCTACCCAATCACCATTGCAATGTGACATTCTAAAAGACTACGCTTAGCAACAAAGCGCCACGATTCGCTAATTCAGCAGATTGAGACGTAGAGCTAAGAGCACTGAGGATATACTTGAACACTACACGGCAGTGAACGTATTTCCAATGAATGACGGAGACAAACCGGATGACGTCGGCACGGAGAGGTCTTCCATCGTCTGCCCGAGTTGCTCTAGTTGCTCTCTTGCCCCTGTCATTGCCAGAGTTTCCTTTCGGTACTTGTCATTGTTGATCTTTATACACGCAGTCCTGCAGGTTGAAAACAAGATCTTCATCACGTTGGTGGCACATATAGTATCAGGGGCTAATAATGACAAATGTCTGATAGTATATATATATATATATAACGCGCGAATTGTGTGAATCATTCATTTTTTATTATCTATAACGCATTGTATTTGTTTTTGATTATTTGATTCTATTCCAATGTCTGCTGACCTGATGAAGAGATGTAATCTCGAAAGCTCGTCAATTAAACTTTAAACACCCTTATTCTATACCTTGACTTTGTTTATATATATATATGTAGATCACCTGTACAGAACACGCATATTTAATCACAGGTATATAT